>NC_136769.1:4836823-4921105 GCF_947034865.1 Barbatula barbatula
GTGCATATCGTTCCATTACAAATAAGCACATTATCAACAGTTTATGATAAAGGAGGTTTGTGTCTGTAATTATATTGTGACTATAAACCCAACAGCCCTACAGACCTGTCAGAGATGTTGGCTGCGGGTACCAAAGAAGTTCACGAGAAGGCGGAAAACACACAGTTCGTGAAGGACTTCCTGAGGGGACGCATTCGTAAGGAACTCTTTAAGGTAGCATCTTCAGCGTAAGCCATTCTGATCAAATGTAATGTGACGTTTTGGAGTTCTCGTGCGTGTAATCATGAGATTTGACGACGATGGGTATTTTGTTATTTGCTCTATCAAAGTTTTATTAAAGATTATGTTGTCGGGGTAATAAACTGTGCCTGCGCTGTCAGTCGTCTGAAATCTGCGTTTGTGTCGTCAGCTCGGTCACGTGGCTTTATACTTCACTTATTCTGCTCTGGAAGAGGAGATCGAGAGAAATAAAGATCACCCGCAGTTCGCACCGCTCTACTTCCCCAATGAGCTCCACCGGCGCGATGCCCTGGCCCGGGATCTGGAGTACTTCTACGGCCACGATTGGCAAAGCCAAACCGTCTGCTCTCCGGCCACGCGGAGCTACGTGGAGCGCATCCAACAGCTGGGCCGGGAGGATCCTGTGCTCCTAGTGGCTCACGCTTACACCCGTTACATGGGCGACCTCTCGGGGGGGCAGGTGCTGAGGAAGGTGGCCCAGCGTGCCATGAAGCTGCCCTCCACCGGAGAAGGGCTGTACTTCTATCAGTTTGACGGCATCCACAACGCCAAGGCCTTTAAACAGCTCTACCGTAGCCGCATGAACGAGCTGGAGCTGGACGTGAAAACCAAAGAGAAGGTCGTGGAGGAAGCCAACCGGGCTTTCCACTTTAACATGGAGGTGAGGAGCAGGTTATGATGTGGTCCTTTTGGGTTCTAAACGCTTAATCCAAAGGTCACATGCTCATAATATGAGCCTTTGTCAATGGTAATTCAAGATTTTGTGAGACCAATACGACTGATCTTTCAATTCGATGGAAATTAATTTTAATAATGGACATTGTCGCAATTTTTTTGAGCATCGATGTAATGAAAAATAAGAGGCCGGGTTGAGTTTCGTTCACGAACAGATGGAGGGCTTTCACGTCAGAAAAGCTAAATTAAATGTACAAAATGAGGTCGACAGCATTAAGTTATGTCATCTGACCCAAAGATATCAAACTAGTTGCCTCATTCAAGCTCTCCTGGCACGTAGACGCGTCCGCCATCTTGGAACGGTCAACTGACTTCACTCGCAGTTTGCTAGAATGCCACGACTTTTATTCCCCAAATATTGGATACCCTTTCGTTGTTGCCATGTGTTCGTGTAGGAAATATAATGTTTGAGTTGACACGACAACAAAAATGTATTCATAATCATACACATCTAAAGATGGATAACCTGTGGATAAAACAAACCAGAGGAACAGTTACAAAGTAACCCAATTCCACTGGAAAGCCGCAGACTTTGCAACACAGACCGGCTCGCACCGTTCCAATATGGCGGACGACCTACGTATAATGGCCCATAGAAACAGACGCTAATGCGGCATCTAGTGTTGATATCTATAATCCGACCACCAAGTGATTTATCAGATTCTCTTTTTCCTGACGGCTGACCTTTTATACTGTATTTCTCCCGTCATGTTACTGTATTTTTGCTTGTGTGTTTCGTGTAGGTGTTTGGAGAGCTGGAGGAGTTTGGAAAAACCCTTCAGGACGACGTTATGGATGAAACTCCTCTTCATGGTGAAGTGGAGGGAGACATCAGCCAGTGTCCGTGCCACGCTGCCAAATCAGGTAAACACGACAACATGTCTACAGTACTCATGCAGCTAGAAATTGCATATAGGGACTCATTAAAACCATTTGATGTTTTCTTGGTTTCAGTTGCTACAGGCGGATCGGCGTTTATTTGTCAAATGGCCAAAAGCGTGCTTAAAAATCCATCCGGTCAAGTCCTACTGGCTGCCTGGATCGCTGCTTTAGCCGGATTGGCTGCTTGGTACCTCATGTGACTCAATAAGTGACCCAGCGGCACACATTCACTTTATAACTGTCAGGCATTTTCGCACCTTGAACCCTTGAGATGATTTAGTGCACCTCATTTACCCTCATGTGCGAATGTGATTTATATTTTTCATATAGAGGCGGGTAGTGTAGTTTAGGGATTTAATGTGACATTAAGTACTTTTGAACCTGTCAGTGTTTAGGAAACAATGAAGTTAAGGGTGCAAGATATTTTTATAGAGGAGTTTCATCGCATTGGACTCATTTAACGTTTTGGGCCCAAAAATAGTGAATGCAAGAGTTATTTTAGTTTAGTTTTTGTGTTCATTTTAGTTCAAGTTTTAGCGATTTTGGTATATGATTTTGTCATTTAATAATTTATTGATTTATGTTTAACATTGCTATATACGATTAATACCTTCTTATTTTGGTTTGTTTATTATAATTTTACTGCTTCATTTTATTTTTGAGGCAAAATGTAAGATTTTCCAATACTTTTTAAGTTAATATTTGATTTGATTGAAAAGTTTAAAGTTGAGTAAACTAAAATAACCTTGCAACCACACAAGCTCAGTTTTACACAACGTGAAATGCGTGCGAATGTAATGCGTAACGCTGTTTATTACAGCACCACCAGGGTATTTTTAAAGCGACGGTTCACCCAAGCATCTAACTATTTTGTGCTTTAAAACTTGGTTCTGTGGAGCACATAGTATATTTTAAGAGATGTTTCAGTGGTTCCAGTAAGTCAAAATATCTTTTGTGTTCTGCAGAAGAAAGTCATATACAGGTTTGAAGTGACATGAGGGTGAAATCGATGACCAATAATTTGTTTAGGATACTGTATTGTTCTTTTGAATACTAAGGTTTGTTACCGCCATGACGGGGCCAGATGCTTATAATGCCAGGACCAAGCATTGCATGCGTCTTTAAGTTTCTAGGACGGTTTTGATAGAAAGTTTTATTTTATTTAAGCATGATTTGAAATGAAACGCGCTCCACGTTGTGTGCAACACCACATCCACGCTAACCTAATAACCATGGTAAATGTCTAATAGCCAATGTTTTCGGCAGATTGATTACCGTAGTTTTACCACGATGAAGCACGATTATTGCGGTGAAAAACATTCGAGCACTTTTTGTAGTTACTGCGGTTTGACTACAGGTGAAAACCAAAAAACTATGCTTGAGTTTAGTTGGTACATTTTCGTAAGGGACAACAAAACTATTAATGAAAACCTTTGAATATGTTGAATATGAAAGAAACGTGCACTTCACTAATGGCAGAAGTCTGAGCCATTGGTTAAATACGATTGATTTTTGTGGGTTTATGTATGAATTGGCTATATGTGTGATACATAAGCTTACTGCCAATTTTATAAAAGAGCAAAATGTATTCATTTGGGAAGCTCTTAGTGAAGTTTGCTTTCATGACACACTGCAATAGTCCTGAAATGTCTGATAACAGGTGACGTATTAGCCAGGCTGTTATAAACGTGTATTACTTGTTTTTATCAGGGTTTAAATACTCAAATAATATTCAAAAAAGAGTATTTGAATGCTATTTTAACAAGGTGCGAGGTCAAAAAGTATCTCGAGAGTATTTGTCGAATTAAGAGCTGCTTGGTGATTTATTTTGTATAAGATCATTGATCGTTTAACATTATTAACATGGATGCAATAATTCATTTTTACTGAACCTAACCATATAGCACTGTGATATGACACTGAGGGTTCAGACAAATGTAAAGGGTTATAATCATAAGACGGTCACTTTATTATACTGATAATGCTTTTGAAAGTGTTTTATGAAAACTCAAATCCTGGGGGTCTGTACGTCCGCGGCTTTAAACCGGGTTTCTAACCAAAAGAAAATGTACCTTAATGGAAAACCCAGCCCAGACGGCTACTGTATTTAAACAGATCACAATGCATGTGAAGTGTTTTGCATAAATGTGATAACTTCTTTTGTCTATGGAGTTACTGACAACTTGTTTTTAAGCAAAAGACAGAAATAGGAAACTAGTGTACTAGAAGAGTGCTGCACAATACACACTGCTTACTGTTATGAAATATAGTCATGAAAAAACGTGCAGTATAATGTGTGCTAGGGTCACATGACCTTATGACACGACGTGTGTGGTTTCCAGTTATGATCTCTGAATAAAAAATATTTCATTCAGTTTTTTGTGTTGCGTTGTTTACTTTAACGGTCAAACGAATTATTTTTGAAAGTGATCACAATGCATTATGGGATGCAGTATTCTGGACCGATGGTCTAATTGTGGAAAAGAGTTTTCATGAAGTAGGCCACTAATCGTTGGATAAAACGAAAAGCATTTGCGATTCATTTCAGGTTTGAATTTGATATTTGCTATCAAAACTTTCAATATCGAAACTACACAATCTTATAAATAATTGGTTTACAGTATGTATTACTAATGAAAGATGTGATATACACAGTACTTATTAGCAAACTTAGACAACTTATGTGCCGTCAAAGTACATTGTATTGAGAAAAAATGTACTCTAATATCATTTATTTCAAGACTACACTTTGTGCATGTAAAGCTGCATTGCAACAATACAAAATTGTGAAAAGTGGCATAGAAATCTAATTGAATCTAATATTAGCCATATTACAACTGAACCTTAAATCATGTAAAGGCATTGCATTACATCTAAAACGAACGATAATATTCGTTTAAGCCGTGTCATAGATTTCAATCTTAGCAGAAACGCCATTTGAGGTTTGGACTTGATTGATTTTAGTCCACACATGCACTTTTAGTCATACCATTTTCATCCGGTCTGTGTGCCCTCTACAGGTTAAATGATGTTTGTTTTAATATTAAAAGTGATGAATGCAAACTCGGTTTGTGAACCTCAAATTATTCAAATAAAAAACAGATTTCCCAGGTCACACATACAATATTTTATTCATAATTGCATATTTATTCTCTACATATTAAAAGAGTTTGAATATCAACAGTTGTCTATGTACAGTGGTGGAAGAGTTTCATTGAATGCGTGGACAAGATCATCACATTACAACACCGTCAGCGTGAGCGGTGACATCATCTTCAAACACACGAGCCCTGACCCAAACAAACGTTGTCAAGAAAAAACCAAAGGTTGGAGAGGTTACCATCCACTTTAATAGCCAAAATAAGCACTTGCGAATCGCTGTTCTGGTTTCCATATCAGAAACTGAACAATGCGGCTACAAAGAAATTTCTCGGAATTACAGGTCTGGCCAAGATGCCATGTTGATGCTAGGGATGCCGTCACCATTAGATCTTGAACGAAGATGTCCAGACGGCTTCATAGTTTTCATCCATGTGTAGTTTTGAAGGCTCCTTCATCAAGGCCGACATGCGTCTTCAACAGCGTATTCTCCCGTTTTCAGGGTTCTCACATGTGCGGTTAATCTGAATGTGCACTGGCATGTCATCGTCTCAATTTCCAGCCGATCTTTTACCTGTAAAGACAAATGCATGAATAAATCTATGATATTCAACATGGCACAAACTGAAGACAGTTGAATGAAAAGATCTTTAACACTGATAAACTAAATACGCAGCTTCTTATCGCCGGTACAGATAAAGTGGCGTTGAGAAGTGTTTGATGAGAAAGTCACAGTTCAAGCATTGATCTCACACAGTAAACGAACAGATTCCAGATCAGACGTACATTCCCTTTTCTGAGCAACTCAATGTGATTTTGTAATGGATGTTGCAAACTTCGTTTTGTCAAATATTTGGTATTTTGCTTTAGGATCATTTCGTGTCAAATCAAACACATTTGCTGCAAAGAAATGTTGATAATTCAGCTCAAATCTAGTTAACATTTGGATGATAACTTCACTGAAATTATCGGGAAATCCCAAATGTTACATGTTGTACAAGTGAAAATAACTTCAAAAACGATTACATATTTATGCAAAATGCTCGGTTACGTGCCAATAATGACGATACAAAAATAAGAAAACGCCCAAAGCAGGAAACTGAAGTAATGCTAAAGACATCTTGAAATCCTTTCAGGTTTATTAAATCAGTTTTTAAGTATGTTATGTATAAGACCCTATATGTGAAAATGGCAGAGATCCATGTGGAAATTGTAGAACCCCTAGGCTGCCACAAACAGACCATAAACATTTCTAGTTGATTGAATCGCTATCATTCTAACCTTTGGACTACAGTGACACATCCATCCTACCTGGTTTGTGGGGGTCAGGAGCTGCTAAACATTTTCTTTAATGTGCAGAAAAAGCCCTTGCCTTTCTGTTTCTGGCTCTTTTCTGCCCCCTCCTGCACAAACACATGTATTGTCGTGTCTGACCAGCTCTCGTTCCACCGCAGACCAGATGAAAACGTTCACTCACCTGTAGTGGTCTTGGTCACGCCGTTGACCGTTCCCTCAACGTCAGTCTCATCCTCAGCGTAACTCATGAGAAGAGCTCGCTGTCTGTCTGTCAACATCCTGAACACGAGAGCACAGACAACATCAGACTAGACACAATTTGATCCGTCGCAAATGGAATGAAGTGACGCAAATTTGACCCGGAAATGAAATCATCGCTTGATTCATAGTCGACTCCCTTTTTTCCCCAAGCCAATGACATTGTTATTCGTTCACGTTCGGCTTTACAACTTGGCAGACATTACACGCCGCGTGAAATATCATTTTAAAGATATCGTAATAGTTACTTTTTAAATATCTGAGACAAAGTTGACACTTAAATGAAACAACCGAGAACTATAAAAGAATAACATCTTCTCTGGGTCACATTTTATATCTTTATAACAGAATTCCAGCCCTGATGAAAGTGTGCAGATTGGAAATTCTCATCCGTGAAAGTGTCTTACTTGGGGATTTTGATCTTGACGTGGATGTAGTGATCGCCATGCCCGTAACCACTGACCCGCGGGATACCTTTACCAGAGTGACGGATCTTCTGATCCGACTGGATTCCAGGTGGGATCTACGAGAGATTTGACTGCGTTCAAAAATGTGTTTCAAGCCCAAGAAAACGTTAAATCTCATTTTCTTTCTAGTAATCTACTTCAGTGAAACTGTCTGATCGTAATGTGCGTGCACACGTAGCACATTTTCACGGGCAGATACAACAAGTCTCACCGAGAGATTGATGGTCTCGTATAATCCCTGTGCCCGGACCGAGCCGCCCAATATAGCCTGAGCTACAGAGACCATGACATCGGAGTGAATATCAGCTCCGTCTCTCCTGAAGATGGGACTCTTCTGAACCTGAGGGCCAAACACAGACAGTTGTCTGAAAATCCTCCGAGGCCGAAATCACATCTTTACTGAATCAGTCAAATAAGCTTGTGATGTGCTCACTCTGAACGTGATGAAGATCTCCTTCCTCCCGACAGGCATTCGAACCATCTGCCCGTCTTCAATACCTGGAGACACACGTCACGTTCAGACAACGGCGGATGAATGTTCATCGCTCGATCCGGTCGCATGCTCACACTCACCTGCAGGTACAGGTACCGTGACTGTTTTCCTCTGCTTGGTCTGACCCGTCCCTCGACACGCCGTGCAGGGCGAGGTAATGACCGAGCCCCGCCCCCCGCAGCGCCGACAGGTGGATCGCATCACGAACGGCCCCGTGTTGACGGTTTCCTGTAGAGACAGACATCGCGGCGGTGTTAAGCTTTACCTCGCACGTCTGTATCATGCAGAAAGTGCTTGTGACTCACCATCCCCGTCCCGTTGCAGCTGGCGCAGTGCTGGACTTTAGAGCCGGGCTCGTGCCCTCGGCCGTCGCAGCGCTGACACGTGTCATCAATGTTGATGCTGATTTCTTTATTCACGCCTTTAGCCGCCTGAGCGAACGTCAGCTCCATAACATACTGCACAAAACACATCACATTTTAATCTCTCTCAAGCGAAGAGACTGAGAAATCTGAAGAAGAGACAATCGGACCTCGCGAGGCTGATCGTAGACGCCGTTGAAATCTCCGAAACCTCGCGCTCCGGAAAACTCCCCGAAGATTTTGCGGAAGAGCTCCTCGGGATCGATGCTGGCTCCGCCGCCCCAGTACTGCTGACTTCCAGCGCCGGCGCCCGGGTCGAACCCGGCAGAGCCGTACGTGTCGTACTGTTTCCTCTTCACCTCGTCGCTGAGCACCTGAAGACAAACCATCACGTCAACCTCGCTTTCTGCGACAGACAGCAAAATCGAACTCAAGCTTTTAAGAAGAAAACGCGGTGAACCTCGTAGGCTTCTGCCAACTGGGCAAACTTCTCCTTGGCTTGAGGATCCTCTTTGTTTGTGTCTGGATGATACTTCTTCGCCATCTGAGTGAGAAGAAAACACAGTTGTGATGCACGACGGTGTTTATCAGACAACGCCCCCCGGTCATCCCACAAACTAAACCACAGATTCTTAACTCGAGCTCTCAAAGTCATCTTTTTTGAAGGGTTTAGCTCCAACCTTGATCGAACTCATTCGTCCAGAACATCTCGATTCACTTGTTCAGGTTGGAGATAAAATCCATGGCCAAAGAACTAGACGACAAGGAACAGTTCACCCTAGAATGAACCGCCCTTGGTGTGCACGTCTTTTACGTTACTTATGGATTACTTATGTGATTGACATGTCACTTCTGGGTCTCTAAGTAAATGATGGCAAAAATGTCATTCTAGGGTGAACTGTTCCTTTAATAATTCAGTGGCGTCTTACTTGGTAATAAGCTTTCTTAATCTCCTTCTGCGTTGCTGTGCGTGGTACTCCTAGAATCTGATAGAAGTCTTGTTTATAAGCAGGAGCGCTGGTGTGGAAGGACAGCTTACACAGGATCTGAGATGATCCTGTTAACACAGAGATCAGAGATAAAACAGAAGTGTAGTAACATCTGAGCAAACTGTTTGCATTTCTTTCCTTACATACAGAAAGACAATACAGACACCGTGATCTGCTTAAAGTACAAAAAAGATAAATAGAGATAATATAAAACACAAGTCAAATAAAACTCCCGTCGGTGGAAGCCAATAAAGACATATATAAAATCTACCAATAAAACAAATAAATGAATCATTAAATTAAAGAAGTTAAGGTTTTTGATGAAAACATTCCAGGACTATTCTCCATATAGTGGACTTCAATGGACTCCAAACGGTTGAAGGTCAAAATAACCGCTTCAGTGCGGCTTCAGTTTAAACGATACCAGACGATAGGGCTGCTCGATTATGACAAAAAACATAATCGAGATTATTTTGGCCAATATTGAGATCCAAATTATTTAACACAATTACTCATTAACTTTTAAAACAACATAGAAAATAGAAAAAACTTGGCTTTTAAACACTGAATTTAACTGAAAAATAAATGTAAAGAAATAGCACCGCTGAACCCCTGTAAAGGAAAGGGTGCGCTGTGGATTTATACTACAAGAAAAGAGAGGATCCTGCGGCACAATAATAGATCGTTTCGTTTTGGTTAACTGCAAAGGCCAAAACTGAGGATTACGATGAATTTTCGATTCATTGCACAGCTCTATCAGACCACATATAAGGGTCTTATCTAGCGAAACGATCGGTCATTTTCAAAAAATACATTTAATGTATATACTCCATAAACACGAATGCTCACCTTGCTGTTCGGCTGCGAACGGCTGCACGTCTACATGAACTGTTTATTCGCTTCATTTATGTCTGTAGTTATTCAATTCCTGTTATTTATACACGTTATGAAGTCATTTCTTACCCTCCAAAGAAAACGAGCATTCGTGAGAAAGTGTAAGGGAAAAGAGGAATATGCCCTGATGTAATACACGGCCACGATGACAGATGTTATCGATGTAAGGAGGGATGAGACATATTTTAATATATATAATTCAGATTCCACTCAGGTCCTAAATTGTTCTCTTAAAATCAAAGTACATCCCCATGAATGAACGCAACCTCTTCATGTACCGATTCCTCTATAAAAGCACATATGACATTATAAGTCACTAAGATGGTCTCTGAGTGTGTGATGAATGACTTCCGCTTTAAAAAGGGGGAGGAGATCTAAGAAACTGCACCTGACCAGGTAAGGTTCATAACCTTAAGTTACTATGGTAACAGACTCCGAGTATAAGGGACCTCTCTTTTAGAAACTGGCCCCAAATCTGATCACATGCATTGATGCGAGTTGCATTAACCATTTCCTCCATGTGAATAAATCGACACTGGATCTAGATCAGATCAGATCAGATCAGATCAACGCACGTGAAGCCAGTCGTTTTATATGTAGTTTAAACACTCACTCGGGCCTGTTAAGGTCCAGGTCTCACCTGTCATGCCTCTCAATGTCAAGCCGTTCCTCTCTCGCGCGCTCATCCCGCCGCCTGCAGACCAAACCCGCCGGCCTGACAGCTTCGAAAAGCCCCCGTGGGCTCCATTATAGCGGGAGATGTGGGGTGAACACGCCTGTCTGTGGTAGGAGGACACGGCGACTGTGAACCAGCGTGCGGAGCTGCGAGCTGCGGAAGACGCCATCTTTGCCACTCAGAGTCAGCGGCGCGACTGCGCATGCGTGACGGAGAGACGCGTGCGCACTGGAGTTCAAGACCAAAAGTTATCAGACAGGAATTATCAAATAATGCAACCAGATTGACTACATTTTCAATATTTGTACTTTTATAAGTCTCTATAATAGTCTCATAACAGTGTAGTTATCACAACGGTCCCAACTGTGGTTCAACCAAATATTTTATTAGTGTATACGTGTAGTTTATGTAGTATTGAGGCCATGAATTTGTGGTCACCAGGACTGCAAATAAAGTCATATTTGATAATACATTTGTGTGCTGAATAAATACATGTAAATTCAATTAAATTGTATTTATATAGCGCTTTTCACAATTTGCATTGTTCCAAAGCAGCTTTACAGGAGAAAATAAGAAAAACACAAAGACGGTAAAACACATGAATAACTATTCCAATATTAATCAAAACTGTATAAATTAATGACTGTCGCTCTGTATGACGTACGAACTGTCAAAGCAGATCAATGAAGAAAAAACCGCTTAATGCGTTTCTTTACGCAGCTATTAGGCGCTCGATTAACTGAGCGAGCCTAAGAACTGTAAGTCTGGGTTGTTGGTAGAAGGGATACAGATGCGGCCGGAAGTGATGCAAAATCTCGGCATATCATTTAAATAAATTATATTAGTAACAAATATACGAATCAACTGTTTTCAGCGTGACGAAAACATGTGCGGTATTGAAGTGCGCATGCCCAGTGGAGGCAGCTGTATCCCTTCTGTCAAAACCGCAAAGGAGCGCAGCACTGCGTGTATCGCGCACGCTAACTCTGCGTAGAGAAGACGCATTCACAGGACAGAGATCACAACACGCAGACACCCGGAAGATTCAAACGCGCGAGCACGGCAGAATGAATCGCTTCAAGACTTCTAAATATAAGAACACCACTCCGAAAATCCCCAAGAAAGATGTGAGTACATCCTCATTGCATACGATATCCAGCGGTATGAGAGCGGTATTATGTTTATGATGTTATGGTTTTGGGCTGAGTCGACAGTAAGGAGTGGTGCAGATGCGCTGGATGTCTCAACTTCCTTCATGCTGAACACACGAAGCGTCGTAATACGCGTTCATAAGAGATCACGCGCACGAGATATACATTTGATGTTGTGTTCGTGATGATGTCATGACTGCACTCCAGTGATGCTCCATTGCTGCACTGATTCAATTCTGGATTCTTGTTTTGCATTTTGAGCAAAACACCAGGAAAGGCACTGGAGGATTTATGGGGGGGGGGGGGGGGGGGAATAATGCAAAGTTAAATGCAATGATTTGTTTTCAAATAACAAAAGGCTTATTTTGCCAATGATGGGTAAATTGGCATGTTGTCTATTTATGTTTATTGTTTGCGTTGTTTATTGAGTACTTTTGCTTAGCAAATAAAGTTTGCAAAAGTGGAGTGAAGTTTCTGTCAAAATGCCTTATTTCACGCCCGTCACTTTTTCAATTTTTTGGTAAAAGTGGTGATTTGAATTTGCCTTCTGATGTCACCGCTGTCACTTTACATAAGGAAACCAGATTCAACTGCGCTGCAGTGATACAGTGAATGATTTATTTTGAACTATGGACATCTTGTTTGCTTGCGTCATATGTGTTGTTGTTAAATAACAGCTCTGTGGTCTTTCAGCGTAAATGCCTCACATACCCGAGATTAACACAGTGTTTTTTCTTTACACGCGAGGACGACCCTTTGACCCTCACTGCTTAAGAGACCAAACGTGAAAGTTCTGTCCGAATTTACTCGCCTTCAGGTTCTCGCATTCAGTTCTTTGTTCTGCTGAACACAAATGTCAGTAACCAAACAGGTCTCACCCCTCATGGACTTATATGGGAGTCAACGGGGGGCGAGATCTGTTCGGTTGCTGACATTCTTCCAAATATCTTCCTTTGTGTTTAGCGGAACAAAGATATTCAGACAGGTTTATAACAATCTGAAGGTGAGGAAACGATGACATCATTGTCATTTGAACTGTCCCTTTATTCCGAAAGATGACAGGAAGATTTAAAATCAAACTCAGAGCCATAACATTACACGTGTCAGTTTTATACAAGATATCAGAGTAGATGGGTTTGGGAATATCTCTATGTATGTGTCTCACCTAAAGTCTTGCTGAACAGTTTTTAACTGGTTAAGAGATCATTTCATCACTCCATGCTTCATTTCAGTAGTTCAAGATGTTCGAAATCTGTATAAATGTATTTCTGATATTTTGAAGAATGTAGGAAAGCAAAGCGTTCTGGGGCACCTTTGACCACCATTGTCATTTCTCGTGTTCATCAGAACAAAGACATTTATACAGATTTTGGGTAAACTGTTACTTTAAGCTCATTTTGACAGTCACAATTGTTTTATTTATGCATTTGACGTCTTTATCCAAAGTGACTTGCATTGCACTATACATTTGTATTTGAGAATGTGCAATCCTTGGGATCGAACCCAGGACCTTGGCGTTGCCAGTGGCATTGTCACTGAGCAACAGGAAAGCATTTATTTATTATAGGTTATGTTAACTGATTTAATTTTATGTATATATTTATTATATATTAGTCGATTTAACGTCATTTAGGGGGAACATCAAGCATAGTGTTGGAGTCTATGGGTTTTTGGTTCAAGTTGGTTGCAACTGGCCTTTAAACTTGTTTTTAAATCACATGACATCAGTTCACAGTGTTAAAGATTGACCGCCGATGAGCATTTGAACGTCATGCGGTGGTGAGATTGTCTCAGATGGGTAATAAAGATCTCAGTGCCTAGTTTCCAGATTGAATTAAGAACTCAAGGCCAATCTCTTTTTTGGACTGGAGATGTCACATGGATTGTGGATATTGGTGAAATAGATTTGCAAATTATGTTTTAATATGGAATTTAAATGAATTTACGGTGAATGCATTCAAATCTATGAGACTAACATGGTGCACAAATGGATTCAACAATCTGTACCATTCCGCATGAAATGTGCTGTTTGATGGGCAGAATTTGTGGTCATGATGCTGATGTGCTGCGATCCATTTCACGATGATGCTTTATGCTCGCTGAGGCGTTTCATGTCAATATTTTCATATTTTTTAAGTCTGGATTCTGGTCTTATTCCAGAGCACTGGCTTGCTTCAAAACAAAGATGGCGGCATGTGAATCCATCCACATTTGCATTGCGTGCATGCACTGGGCAGATCTAAAGTGACTCTCATTAAAGTTCAAGCTACTGTGTATGTTTCATCAGACGGTCATTTTCTGGGTCGTGATCTTGGTGTATAACCCTCTGATCTCAGGCAATGTCTTACATGACATCTTTCCATCGGTCTCTGCTGGCCCGAATCTGGGCTCTTTGGTTCCTCGTGGCTCTGTGAAGTCAATTGCTCAGTCTTGCTCACACCCCCTGCGTGTTGTTTCATGTTTGCATTCGGAAAGGATTCGAAACGGCTCGGCTGTGCATTGCAGCTCTTCTGCACTTCCTCAAGTTTGTGTGTGTTCGTGTGTTTGTGCGTTCACTGTTTGCTCAAGAAGTGCTGAGTTTCTTTTCATTTCCTCTTTACTGTCTGTGATGTCAAACGTTCAGATAGTGTTGTTCAGGTCTTGATCAGTGCTGCGTTTTGATCTCTCAAGCATTTTTAACTGGGTACCGTGCACAATATCGGTTTGTATAGAAGAACGTCACTTCCTCCACTAGACTTTGAATTCGTCTCAATATTGCTATCAATAAAAACACTGTGGCTTTTTACATTTGGCTGTCACCCAACCTCATCTCTCAACCACAATGTTGAAACCTGCGGTGTAGGATTAGAATGCAGTGAACCTTCATTGATGTCGACTCGAGATCCTGAAGGCAGCGACCGCAGAAAAGTATTTCACAGCATGTTCCTGAAGTCTTTTTCTTTCGATCCAGGGCTGGATTGGTAATGTACGAGGCGGCAGCTTCTCTTCTCAGGGCAACCACATCAAATCCAGCTGCAATCTGGTGGCCTTCAACACAGATCAGGCTGGTAAGAGCAGATCTAGTTGCATCTAAAAACTGTTTTCAATCCCTGCTGTCTTGCTAGCCGGCCAGGTCTGGCTTGTTTGCGGTTCTTCCCAATCTGCACTGAACATCTGGACACCTCAGTTCAGATAACATCTATACACACCCTGTGCAAAACCAATCTCTCTGTAAAAATGTCTGTCTCTTTTTAGGTGGAGGAACACTCGGCTTGTCCTCTGTGAATCCTGGACCTGATGGGAAATGGACCGTGACCCAGATTCCGTGCCATGCTGGTAATAGACGTTATGAATAAAAAAAATATGGCTTTATTCTTACTTTATTGTGTCACGCTTTGGTCCAGGGGCCGGGTTCAAAAAAGGGTTTTTAAGACGATAAATAAGAGCGTTCGTAAGCTAAATTATATAAGAACGTTCCAGTCTTAGACATTTGTCATGTTCTTTTGTTTAAAGATAAAATGACTGAATTTGACAATGGTTATAAGTCCGCTCATGAGGTAACAAGAAATGTATCTTATATCTATCTATTACAGAAATAGTCTACCCAAAAATGTTTTTTTCAGAATAACTTATAAAATTAATATGCACAGTACACAGACACATATTATGTGAACACAAACTTTTATTGTGGATGCGATTAATCGCGATTAATCCTTAGACAGCCCTAATTGTAGGGGATCTTACACACTCGATTCAGTTAACCATGTTGAAATGTGTGATAGTAGAAGTATTTGTTTTGTCCGTTGAGATGCCTCCAGTAAATAAAAGATTGTTTGGATGGTTATTGTTCCCACCTCATGAGGCAGATGTGCTTGCGACCCAGACGAGTCTGTCCTAATATTCTTGTTGATCTCTCTGTTTCAGACCAGGTAACTGACCTGGACTTCTCTCCGTTTGATGACTACCTCCTGGCAACCTGCTCGGCCGATGAGACGGTGAGCCACGGTCTGAGATGGGCTCAGTACTTGTGTCGTCAGATGTTTAGTCACTGGCACAAAGTCTTTTTTAACTATTAGCGATGCATTTGGTCACCCACAAAACCCTCAACCTTAGTAGCTTCAGGTGCACAAGGTTTATTTTGAGACGGGCTGGTTTATATTTGAACTGTTTCTTCTTAAGCTCGTAAGAATGTGCTGCGTCGTCTGGAAAAAAAACAGACAGCACAGTTCTCAGTGTGGTCGGGCTTCAGCGGCATTCATTTTTATTACAACGGTAACCATTGTTTCTGCCAAAATACCAAAGTTACATTTATTTCCAATGCATTTATACGGTGATCGTTTGGGATTAGTCACCACTGTCATAAATTGACCCTGGACGACAAGACCAGTGTTGAGTAGCACGGGAACATTTTTAGTAATAGCCAATAATACATTGTATGGATCAAAATGATACTTGTTTTATGGCAAAAACTATTAGGATATTAAGTAAAGATCCATGTTCCTACCGGAAATATATAAAAACTTTATTTTTGGGAGTAATATGCTATGTAAAGGACTTCATTTAGACAACATTAAAGGCGATATTCTCAATATTTAGATTTTTTTGCACTCCCAGAGTCAAGATTTTCAAATCGTTCAATCCTATCAAAGCCTATTCATTCAGCTTTCAGATTGACCCGTGAGACTGGTTTGGTTTTCCATGGTCACAAATGTATTAGTGTCACACAATCCTGCAAGCTTCAGGTCATTATTGCAAAAGGTTTGCTGGGGAAATATTCTATGTGATATAATGTGATTGTCCTTCAGGTGAAAGTGTGGCGTGTTTGTGATGCGGGTCAGGATCAGCCCAGCAGTGCCGAGGTGACTCTGACTCCTGGAGACGGTCGGCTGGAGATCGTTCTCTTCCACCCTGCTGCTTCAGATCTGCTCGCCGTGGCGTCGACAAAGGGAGTCCAGGTTTGGGACATCACGAGAGACTCCGCCCTCACAGGTACGCACACACCTTTAATTGTGGTAATACGCAACCATCACTTGTCTGATTTAAAGGCAGTGTTAGCATTTTTCCAAAACGCTTTAGAAAACCGAGTCCGGCCGGGTCCAAAACAAACTTACTGTAGCCAATCAGCAGTAAGGGGAGTATACGCTCATGTTGACGGAGGGAAGAGAGCAAGTGAGCATTAGAAAGAACGATGTCGGCAAAGCGATGCGATGGCGACAACAGCTCGTCTAGCGACGTGACAAAATTGAGATTTGCTCAACTTTATACCAAAGGTTGGAGTCTTTATACTCGTCAGTTACTGCAGTGTTTGTTCATAAATGCCTTCTCACGACCTCGTAGTATTGGTCGACCGATACCGATACTAAGAAAGCACTGTGGCCGATAAGAGGCCGATAAAACACAATTGCAATGAAATTAGTAAATGAGAAACACAAAGAAAATTGGCGACACTAAATGAACAATTATCGTCTTACGTGTAACATACTTGAACACAGGAAAAGGTCCACACATGACATTAGTAAATCTTAGTGGCATTTTTGTGAATTATATGCTAATGTGTTGCATGGCGGCCAAACAGAAAAAAAAACGTTAACATTTAAAATGCCGATAAATAAAACATCCAAATATCGTCCGATATATCGGCCAGGGCAATAAATCGGTCTATCACTACCTCTAGACTAGCGACACACAGCGACACAGTTGCCTTTAGGACCCGCTGTATGGTGAATTTTTTTATCTGAGAAACGTTTGAAAGCAAGATCGTCTAAAAATCCCCCCGTTGAGGTTGTTTTGATTCGGATCAGAATGTGAGTAACATCGGTTTTGTTGTTTGTCAGAACCAAGATATGTGTTGTTGTGTTAGCCGTGTAACAAAGCAGTTTTGAGCATTGTTGTTTATCTGGAACCAGTTTGCTGTTTCCTCGTGTCGTCTTTGCTTATTAAATTAATTTGCATTATTATTTGCATGGTCTAAGCTTTAATAAAGCTAAGCATTTCATGCCTGCGTTGCACAGCCCGTTTGAAGGAGGAGCAATGCAGGAAGGGGCGTGTTCCTGTTGCATAGTAGTGTGTTTTGTTGTCGATTTCAAATAACAAAAACAGAAATCGATCACCCTGCCTTTAAAGTCTCGACACTATTTATTTGACGAAGTTTACACTCAAGACCTATTCAGATCGTAACTGTTTAACACGGTTTGTGTAGTCATTTCAGATTTGACAAATGCTTAAAGTGATAGTTCACCCAAAAATCATTGTTTATTCACCCGCAGATTGTTCCAAACCTGTATACATTACTTTGTTATGGGAAGATATTTGGAAGAATGTCAGTTACCAAACAGATCTCATCCCCCTTTGACTCCATAGTATTTTTTCCCTACAGTGACAGTAAATGGGGGATGAGATCTGTTTGGTTACTGACATTCTTCCAAATATCTTCCTGTCTGTTTGGCAAAACAACAAAACGTATACAGGTTCAGAACAACTTGAGGGTGAGTAAATGATGACAGGATTATATTTACTGGGAAACGCTATGAAAAGCTGTAACATTTACCATCTGAACCGTGCACTTCATAAATGTTGTCTGCGTCTCTGTTGTTTGTTAGTTTGATTTATTTATTTGTTTTTGTGTGTGTGTGCAATGTTTTCTCGGATCTGCCGAGCCTCTGGTTTGTTACAGTCCTCTGGGCGTTGAAGTGAGGTAAATGTTTCAGGAGACCCCCATGACTGCTGCCGCTCTCTGGTGCCTCCTGCTGGTGCTGCCCCCAAACCTCACATTTCACTCTCATCCGGATCTCTCTCGCTTTCTCTGTTTGTCCGTGGACATTTCACACAATACTTTGCTTTGTCAAAAGCAAACAGGTATTTGTGGACACCTTCATGCCAAACCTGTAGGACTTTCTTTCTTCTGCAGAACACAAAAGACCAAAATAACATCGAACCCCATGACTACAAAACAAAGAGACATTTCTCAATATTTCTTCTTTTGTGTTCCACTGAAAAATGTCACATAGGTTTTCAACCAGATGAGTGACAACAGAATTTTTTCCTTTAAAGCGGCCCTAACTCAGACAGCTTCTGTTTATGTCATGTTAATCTTGAGAACTTACAGAATAGTATCGCTCCCTTCAAATATATCCGAGTCTTTAGTTTCATCACATTTATAAAAGGCAGATACAGCTGTACGATTATTTCCCAAACCATGCGACTGGTATGGGGGAGAAGACAGACCTAAAAGACGTGCACACACATTGCCAAGAAAACTTTTTTTTTGCTCTCCATGGTGGATGCGTGGGCATGCTTTTTCTGGAGAATTGTCCAATAAGGGACTAAAAAAAGTTATGTAACTTTCCGAAACCTGTTGGAACACTGGGGTGTATCGAGCACAGAAATACTGTGTGATACATCCAACTCGTTTTTTGACAAGTTGACCATGTTAAGCATGAGAAGACAACACGTTTAACAGTGTAAAGAAGTCAGAATGCAAGAAACATTGTTGCAGGGCCGCTTTAAGTACTGACTTGGAATAACGGTATAAATAAATGAGGTTGACGCTTGCGTGAGATCTATCACATGCGCTTTGCCCGGCCTGCTTGCACCACATTTACCAAACTTGCATATCCACTTTGCCATTCCCCAGCGCCATCAAGGCTACCATGTGTGCTTTTCTTCACATCACGTGTGTTTTCTGTGTATGTCCTCATCGATTCTGACACTATCATCTGTTGTGAAGTGTGAACGTACCTAAAATGATCCATGTGAAGGAGAGCAGCTGTGTTATGATCGTTTTTGTTTCAGAACTGGAACAGCATGCAGATCAGATTCAGGGACTGTCCTGGAAGGAAGATGGCTCTCTGTTGGCTTCCTCCTGCAAGGTAAATTATATTTGTATAACTCCATAAGGGTTTAACTCTAAGGGTTTAAAACATAGACACAATTGACATTAAGGCGAACAAAGGGATATTTCAAAACCACATTTCCCCATGTTTGACTCACCCTTAAGGCATCCTGACTGAATATGACATTCTTCTTGAAGAATAATGCAATCGAAGTTATAATAGCACATATCGTTTTTCTTCTCAGCGGTGGAATGGGAGTGAAGGGACGTTGACTTTTTGAAGCTCCAAAAAGTGCATCCATCGAACTGCTCGACACGGCTCTGTGGTCTTAACAAAGGAGTTATCGATGCGAATCGATGCGTTTGTTTAACAGCGCTATTAATATTGATTTATCCCTCGTCTGCGCCTGAACCATAGCCTTGTTTTTCCGGCAAATGACGAAAGCTCCTGCGCAGAGCAGGCGGCATCCTATCGTAAACTAAACGACAAATGCTGCATTCGTCGCCTGCGAGACACCTGCGACGCTTGCTCCGGAAAAACAAGCCTCAGGTTCTAAAAGAAGGTTCTCAAAGCTAGACATCAACATTAATAGCGCTGTCAATATGGAAATTTCTCTTAAACGCATCGATTCGGATCAAAAGACATTGTTTAAGACCTCAGAGCTGCGTCGTGCAGTTCTTTGATCGATGGATGCACTATTTAGAGCTTCAAAAAGTCGTCGCCCATTCACTCCCATTCCGCTTGAAGGGAAATTAAACTTGGTATTATAACTTCAACTGCGTTATTCTTCAAGAAGAAACTCATATTCAGTCAGGACTTGGGGACATATTGTTTTGCCTGTGAAAAATCCCTTTAAGCATTCAACCAATATGGATCAACAATTGTTATGACATCATTCTGCACTTCAGTTTCTTCTCAGATTGCAAATCGTGAGGTAAAATTTGATTTAAAACCATTAAAAAAATGTTATTACTTTAAAACTCCTGCCTTTCTTTCCTAGTTAAGTTCAGATATAAATTTCTTCGAACAAAGCTGCACCCCTCAAGGCACTTCAGTGGGTCTTTAAAAAAATTATAATGACCAAAATCAAACCTGTAGTTGGTACTCTGCTATGCGAAAGTATTTTTGTTTGGATTTGTGTCCAAAATCAATTTAATAATCTATCTCACCCGAAAAATGGTTGTGGGCTGTCTGGTGTAATTGTAGATTCTCACCAAAAGATGTCGCCACTGTGCTTGTTCTTGCGTCATGCGTCTGTGTGCCGATGTGAGCGTCACATCAGTGTGCATCTTCACACAGATTCAGTGATAGTGGTCTCGGTGAGGTCTTCACACAGCATCCTTTACCAGTCTGAAAAACGTAGATCAAGAAAGCCGGTTACTATAAACCCGCCTGTGGTCATCTACTTAAAGACGTGTTCATTTAAAGTTAGCACTTCAATCGTTTAAAAAAAAAGGAAACTTTATATCCACACATGCTTCAGTGTGAGCGATCTTTTGTGGCTCATTTGAAACGTTAAACCACACTTTTCCTGTCTTTCTTTTTCTGGACACAAAGGGTTTCTGTTTGGCAGGAGAAATGCTTTGATTGAATTCACGGAATATGGTTTTGTTTAATCTTGTGGATTACTGGACTCTTGGATTTCACTACTTTATTTTCATATGTCTTTATAATAGCTTTTACAATATAAAAGACTTCAAATGACTTATAATGCATGTGTTTAATTTGAGTCAACATTAAGTACTTATTTTTTACAATTGACAAATATTTGCAACAAATGCTTTTTAACAGTCAATGACGGTCAAACAAAAACGTAAAATGGATTTCGAATCTGAAATTCTTTAGTTAGGGGTGTAACGATTATTCGCAATAACCGTGTTATTAAAAATGCTTTCGTTTCAACCATTTGTCATGGTAAAAATGTCAGAAAGAGTCACATTGGTTACTCCAAATGAAATTGACGGACTCATGAATTTTTCATAAAAACTTATACCGTGAATATCTAGGCGTGTTATCGTGAAGTGAAAGTCTAATACCTGACTCTAAAATAAGTTAGATTCATATTTTTACAAAACCATTTTTCCATTAAAAATCATTCTTGGCAACACACATGAAGTCGTGACTATTAATGATGTGTAGTTTCACATGATAGATGTTGAGATCTGTGAGGGTAACTACGCTTTGACTTTAGTGTCTTTGAAGTTTTGAGAGAAGGAAAGTGCGCAAGTGTCCTGTGGGATCTCGGTGATTTAGGACCCCGATGGAGAGTTTGAGACGGGGACGCAGAGGTGCACCCTCACCCCTGCGGAGGGACCCAGAGAGCAATCCATAACAACAGCACTTTTCCATTAGCCTATTAATACTCCCAGAGCCAATGATGCCGAGGTTTATGAGCGGATGAGGAATTTACAGGAAAGACACATGGCCACCGTTTGCCATAGTTTGTGCTGATCCTGAATGGATATAATCTAGACGCCAATTTTCCTAATCCTTATCTTTAGTGTGAAGTTTTTTGTAAATTGGAAACCCATGGAAAGTCACTGTAGTAAAAGTATAGTATCTATATTTTTCTGCTGGACTGATTTACCTATATCACGTTTGAACTGTGGTGTGACCTCGGCCAATTTATGGTTACTATAGTTTAACTACAAATCAGACCGCTGTGGTTCGTATAGTCAAACCGTGTTGAATTTTCAGAAGGGGAGAAAGACGTGAAACGTGATCTGCGGAGTGAACTGCAGAGGTTGTGCCCTCGCGAGTCCAACTGTAATTCAAGTGAATAGGCCCTTCAATCTTCCCAAATTCACCTTTATTAAAGCAAATAAGCAGCGCTGACATGTGTGTTTAATTCCAGCGATTTCCCCCATCATTAGGTGAAAGGGAGAGAGCGGGGGGTTCGTGACAGGCCTCATTCGGAGTCACGGACAAATTTATCACGCTGCCCGTCTGCACCACATGCGTTCGTTCATTAATGATGACGTTTATGATACAAGTGTTGATTTATGTGCGTGTGAGTGTTTGATACGCATGAAAGCATGTGGCATGCATTTATAGTGGTTTAATAATGTTATCATTTGAATAAAAAGATGTGAACACTTACCAGAAACGAGCTGCGCAGAGCGATTTCTTTTATTTGAAAGAAAGTGGGCGTGTCTAGCGACAAACGTTTGTAATTTGTTCAACTTTATGCAAATGATGAGCGACTTTCGTTTGCATTTTAAAATGTTAACTCGTCTATTTTTTTGTAGTGTCGCATCCCGTCCAGTGTGGACACAGCGTTACGGTTTATCCAGTATGTTTAGTTCGCATTTGCCATGCTTGGTTGACCACACCTTTAAATTTGGCCGGAAAACGCTGCATTGAGCAATTATTACAAATTTTCTTTTGGTTTGCTTTACAGCAGGTCAACAGTATGTTCAAAACTATTTCAAAATGATGATGAACGATGGTCTAGAAGTCAACACGGAATCGAATCCAAATGTCCTCTCAACAGGGTGATGCATTGAATCACGGTTTGCTGTCGTGGTGACTGTAAGGATTGTGTGATATTGACACAAGCGTGTGTGTATTTGTTGTGTGAGGGATTGAAACTCATTTAGACAAACGGAATTGCACAGCTGTTGCATCTGTACACACAGATCAGGTCCTGCGTGTGTGTGTGTGTCTATGCGTTTCATTTATTGGACCGTGTATGTCGGGTCTCTCTCTCTCTCTGATGGGCGTCTGGGGTTATACAGGTCAGACCGTGTGTAGTCTGTTATATTTGAGCAGACTTGTAATAAAACCCTCCCTGTGGACTGACAGGTCTCTGTTTAAAGCGGTACTGATTCTGATCCGGGGTCAAGTTTCACAGAGGGTCATCGTGCTGGCAGGTTTGGGATCAGAACTCTTAGACGGTTTCTTTGGCTGTCCGGTTTTATTTGTATGACTCAAGACCTCTATGGGTGGGCTGCCGGTGCGTCTCATCCAGCGTCAAACTATTAACTGCAAATCAAATCCTGTTCTGTCATAACAACGCGAGAGAGGAAAGAGTTGAAATAACAGGGATCTTATCATGAACAACAGGATGCTGGAGGTTTTGTGCCTATAGAAATAAAGAATTTATATCTTCCACATGTTTTGTTGTCGTTTATTCGATTTGTGATTCGTTTGTAAAATCGCAGAAATAAATCCTCCAGAAATCTGAAGTTTTCAGTCAAATTATGGAGGTCATAGAGGTTTTTGAAAATCCCATAAGAAAAGAAAGTAAGTAGCACCCAAAATATACAATGTTTGGATCAAAATGATCGATTTTTCTTTTATGCCAAACAATCATTTGAATAATAAGTAAATATTTGTTCCATGAAGATATTTTCTACCGTAAATATATGAAAACTTAATATTTGCGAGTAATATGCTATGCTAAGGTCTTTTTACACCCTCAAGTAGTTGTACTCGGCCAAATATTGTCCAATCCTAACAAACCACAAACACATCAATGGAAAGCATCTTTATTCAGTTTTAAGATTATTTGAGAGTTAATTTGGGTTTCGTTGTCCAGGGTTACAACTATCTCAATCATTTCTCCTGGACGTCGATGAGATTATATAGAGAACAAATGGAAACTTTAGCATCTCTGATATTTCTTCTGAGGAAAAGGAGCCAGAAATGTCACATTACAGTTTCAGAAGAGAGTCAACAATGTGTCAAACTGAGCTTGGATTTGTTAAATTTGCAAATCAAAAGTCAAAATTATCACATTATCACATCACATTTTCCCAAATCCAGATTATTTTACAGTAAAGTAGTTGTCAAGAAGTGTGCTTCATGGTGAGCGGTCACTGTTTGTTTATGTTGTGTGGATTAGAAATCTTGGCCCTGGCGACTTGTGCTTTGTGTGTTTGTCAGGAGATTATGGTCACAGACGATGCTGTGGCGGTTTCTGACGGAGGGCATTGTGGGAAAGGAACTTCTGTGTTATTTTAAGGGAGGGTTTGAAAAAATGTCTTGGTTTCAAGTGGGCTAGTTACATTTAGCCTCTATTCTCCATCTCCGTTTTAAACATGAAATGGTGAGTTACTTCATATACTTCTTTACGAGTCAAGTCAGAGATTATTTCTCTGAGGTTTCACAAGTGTATGTGTCGGTCTCTGGTCTTCATTAAGGATATGTTTTGTTGAATGAGGACATTGAGCGACAGCACCCACAGACTGTTTCTATTAGCTCTCACTTCCTCTCGCTGAGCTCACGTTTTCTCTCTTCTAATTGGCTGTATTTTTGAGATAATGAGGTCACCTGATGGTCACTGATTGTCTGAACTGATCTTGACATCGAGGTTAAATCAGACGGTTGTTTCTGACTGATTTAGAACCACAGTACATTCAGACAAGTGTCAAACATTATTAAGTTTTCAATTGGAGATGTTTTTAATGCTACCCTAGTGTAACGTCTATAGACGGTTTCAAAGCAACAACATAAACAAACGTTACTGCGCATGTGTGTGTTCGTGGTCTACCATTATCTTCTGGTATACATTTGCAACAATAGAGCGCCTGTAGATTATTTCTGATAACAACAAATCGAGAATAACCCTTACTTGGCTAAACTTGTCTCTCCAATATTTCGAAATTAGTACCTAGCTCAACCACTAAACTGAAATGGTCTATAAAATTAGGTTTGCTTTTAAGAGCTACTTGTAAATGGTTTCAGTGGCAACAACATAAACATAAACGTTATGTAGCCCAAACTTAAAGGAATTGTCCACTTTCAAAATACATTTTCACGATACTTTACGCACTCATGTTGTCATCTAAGATGTTATGTATTTTTTTCTTAAATCTGAAAGAAATGAAGGTTTTTGATGAAAACATTCCAGGATTATTCTTCATATAGTGGACTTCAATGGACTCCAAACAGTTGAAGGTCAAAATCACAGTTTCAGTGCAGCTTCAAAGGGCTTTAAACGATACCAGACACTGAATAAGGGTCTTCTCTAACGAAACGATCGTTGTTTTACCTTTCAACTCCCTTTTTTGTAAACAGTATTTGCACGTTCAACTTGTAAACACTGACTCGGTACTTCCGCCTACATCAAGCATGAAATTTTCTACGTAATTAAGTAATACGTGAAGTCATGAACGCGTTGCAGAACAGAGCAAGGCGAGCATTTGTGTTTATAAAGCAAATACATTTTCATTCTTTTAAGAACATGAACGATTGTTCGCTAGATACGACCCTTATATACCACCGTCTGGTATTGTGTAAAGCCCTTCGAAGCTGCACTGAAACTGTAATTTTGAACTTCAACCGTTTGGAGTCCATTGAAGTCCACTATATGGAGAATAATCCTGGAATGTTTTCATCAAAAACCTTCATTTCTTTTCAACTTAAGAAAAAAATACTTAAACATCTTTGATGACAACAGGGGTGAGTAAATTATCATGAAAATGTATGTTGAAAGTGAACAATTCCTTTAACTTCCGGTAGAGTTACCGTTGAGTAGTTTCAACTTATTTTAATTTAATATTATTCATATCATAAACAATGAAACAAATCATATTAATGTAAAATAAATTGTTATATTATAATCAAACACAGTCCAGAAGTTTGCCAGGCATGTGTGTGTCCAATGAAACCATCTATGAAACATATAATAATTATCACGTCTGTTAATTATTAAGTCTGACTTTATTTACTTTATTAAAAATGATAATTAAGAAGTCGTTTTTTGTGATTTACTTTTTTTATTCGTCATAATGTAAAGAACGTTCTATGAAAGTATTATCTTGATATCTTGACTATTAACTAACTGAGGTAAAACAAGTCAAAGATTGAAATCGGTGTTTAGGAAGCCAACTTTCAGTATTTTTATGCAAACTAACAAAACGTAGTGTCAATAAAATCATTAATTTCAGTTTAAATAAAAATGTAAGAACTGTGTACTGAAATCTATGAAGTTATTCATTATGTGATGCATCTAGAATCATGATCTATTACATTTTAACCCGTTATCATTTTCTCTCTATAGGACAAGAAGCTGCGTATCTTTGACCCGAGGGCACAGCCATCAGCGGTTCAGGTTTGTAAAAAGCTCTTATCTTTACCAGCTTCCTGTGCTGGACGCATCATTTCCTCTTAACCTTTGACCTGCTGTCACCTTACTCAAGCGGGCACAACCATCATTATTGTTTTATTTATGTATGTTTCTATTTCTTGCACATAAATGACTTGTAATAGTGATTCCTAGTTGAAGCCGTCGGGTTTGATTTTGTAAGAAATGTCAGTTTGATGTCATTTGATTTGAACACGTGTAATGTGCATAAAGCTGCAATTTTATGTTTCAAACTGAGGTGGCGATGTAGAGACAAAAGTCCATCTTAAACTTTCTATGAATGTTCATATACTCCATAAAGATGGTTCTTCAATTCACATTGCTTGTTTCCCACGAGCTGGTCACCGTAGAAACCCTCTGAGAACCCTGGGAAACGGTACAGTATGAAGTCCGTGTGACCCTGACCGTTTGATCCGTGGCACCGTGATGGTGCGATCGAGACCGTGGCGTCCGAAACGAATCAATCCTACCGACCCGAGCAGGAACGAGGAAGTTCGGATCGAGTCTGACCAAACATTCCCACAGTCCTCTCTGAGGTGAGGTGTGACCTCGCCCGAGCCTTCACCAACAGCGAGAGGCTTTTTATTTGTAGTGTCTTCCGAAGGTACATAAAGCTGAGGCCGAATCAGATGACGGTGGATTATCTATTACCCATGCGGCTCTCTGAGCAAACAACCGGTAGTTTGGAAGGTTTACAGAAAGGATTAACGTCTCCGAACGTGTCAGATCTGACATCCGAGGCCCTGCTGTGATCTAAACACACACACACACTCTTGTGCGATCCGTGTCGGTGTGTTGTTAGAGCGTCAGATTATTGGATTTTGGCCCGGTTTCTTCTGTCAATGTGTGCATGAGAGTTTTTGAAACTGAGAAGGTTCAATACGACACACGCTTTGTGCCTTCATCTCTGTCTTCATTTGCATCTGTTTTTATCTTTCCCTTTATTTCACGTTTTTATTTCACGTGCTTTCCGGTAAATATAAGTACGGTTGTCTATAGATATCTTACAGCGGGTTAATAAAGTTCAAACGGAGATGTCATTATACGGCCTTTTGAGGTCTAGGTGTTCATACAGACCAGTGGATTCTTTGGACCGACTCATTCGTAAATCTTGTATTTTAAATAACTTGAATTTTAAAGGGTAACTCCACCCAAAAAACTCGTCCTCTAGTTGTTCCAGACATGTATACCATTCTTTATTCCAAAATATCTCTCTTTGTGTTCAACCGAACAATGTTAGCAACCGATAGTTCTGAAGCGCCATTGACTAACATAGTATGTGTAATATTTGTAGTAATTTGACACAAAAGAAGATATTTTGAGGGATGTAGGAAAACAAACAGTTCTGGGGCAACTTTGACTACCATTCACATTTTCCTGCTATGGGAGTCAATGGTGCTTCAGAACTTTATAAATGTATAATCTGATAACCTTGATTTTATCACAGTTTTCATGCGTCTTGTTCAGCGTTGGTAAAGTAATTTGTAACTAGTTACTAATAACATATTCAATAGTATAATTTGAATACTTTACAAATGACTCTCTCCAAAAGTATTTAACTACTTATTACTAAATACTTTATAAATCCATATCAACCTTGACTAGTTAAGTGATTCAAGGCCAGACATGAAACGGCTTATTTAATTCATTCAAATGAATAATATAAAACCACATAAAGTAGTATTATTAACTGACCAAAGTATTACAAATGTGAGATGAATTTGAGATTTTAAGATGTCAAATCCACTATTCCACACAGTATTTAGTTGAAATACATCAGAAGTAATGGAGTAATCCCTTACTTTACTTAATTAAATTACAGTAACTAGTTACTTAGCAATAGTTACACCCAACACTGGTCTTTTCACATTGTTGTTGGATGACTTTGTCACTGCTGAGGTTCGATTGTGTTGAAATTCAACAGACGCTGGACTGAAATGACCACAATACATCTAAAAACCATAATTACATCAACATTGGGAATGATCTCTTAGTTTATACGTTCCGTGAAAATCTTTAAATCTGGTTTAGCAAATTATAGATGTATTTATGGACTCGACCTCACGTGAAACACAGCCCGAGCCCGTGACGCCGTGCTTTCATGCGCCGGCCGATGACAAGTGAGCGGCCGCGTGGTTCTACGACGGATCGTGTGATATAGACAGGTGGGGTAAAAATACAGGCTAATTGTAGTCCGGTGTATTTACATGAAGAAGCGAGACCGTGTAATTTACTCTTTTGGAAGGTTTGAGTCTGATCTGTAATCATTGCCTGTGTGGACGTTCAGACGCACGGCTGTATTTTAGGTAGCAGGCACGACTCCGTGTCTATGTGTGTCTATGCAGTTTTGAGCGGAGATTTTTTTTTGTATGGTGAATGCACGTGTAAGGGCCTTATTCACACCAAATCCTTCCAAACTGTTTTATATAGCTTGTGTTAGTTTTGTTTGTGATTTAGTACGTCCTTTAACTCGGTGTTTCTATGTAAAATGTTAATAAAATGTGTCCTAAAGTGATCTTTATTTATTTATGTATTTGTTTTACCATGGTAAAACATGGTAAGGGTGTTCTGAGGAATGCCTATAGATCTTTTAACTCTTACTGCTTTTTAATATTGCTGCTGACACCTTTTTTTGTCTTTTTTGTCCGTAAGCTTTAAGAAAAATATAAGCTGGAATTCTTTCTTATGAACTTTTTGTCATATTTTTCATAATATTGCACATTTTTAAGTAGACTTTAGCAGGAGAGGCATAAAAAACAGTACAGAAATAAGGTGCCAGAAAATGTTTGCCTTTTTTAACAGGATACATTTTAGAAACGAATCACAAGAGTTTAATTGGTAATGATGAGATGATGATGACGATGGTGACATGTATGAAACATTCCTTCAATTCGTGGTCCCCTGAGGGGTAACAGGGTTTATTGGGCATGGCTTACCCATCGTGCTTTGCTTCCACGTGCTGCGGTCACCATTTTGCCCGCTGATTTGCGTGTGTGTGGTTTAAGTGGATTAGTAAAAGTGGAGCTTATTTTCTGCTGAGATTGTTAGTGTAATGGGCAGAGAGTGTGAGGGTTGGGCGGGACACAAGCTTTAAGAGAAACGTGTATAGTTTGCGTATCTTTCTGTGTTTCAAATTACATAGCTGAAAATACTCCTCATAGTTTTAAGCCGCGCTGGGCTCAGAGATGGAGTGATGCGGTCCCTGGCAGCATGAAAGACAGGAAAGAGAATATTGTCTGGACGTAGGGTCCAGATTTCTCGATTTCGTCTTTAGCTTCTGGTGCTTTTCGTGAAATCAGAGAGGCTTTGGAAAGGGTTCAAGAGGAGGAAAGATGGGGCCGGTTTGAACACAAAACATTCAGAGCAGACCGAGAGGCTGCAAGGGTTTGTGGGATGCGCGGGTTCAGAGCCGCTTTCTTGGGTATACTGTACATTTGTGTCATTAAAGTTATTCAAAATCATTATTCGCCAGTAGAATGGAAACCAATAGACCATAATTAATGACGGATGGATAAGATCACATACAATGGACAGAACTTTCATTAGGGATCTTGGATTCGTGGATTTTGGACATCTGCTTTGGACGTATTAAAGGAACAGTTCACATCAAAATGATGAACTGATGACATTCCCATTGACTTCCATTATACGGATGCAAAGCCACCGAGGCATTTCTCAAAATATCTTCTTTTGTGTTCCAGTTTTGAACCACGTGAGGGTGAATGAATAATGACAGAATTTAAAAGTTCAACTAGTGACAATATTGTCTTCATCGCTATGTTTTTCACTGAAATACTTGCAGCTGGTGTTGTGGTTTATCGTGAATCTCTGTTTCTCTAAGAAAAACCTCAGTGTTTACAGTTATGGAACGTGTAATACAAACACTACGTTTAATAGTGACAACATTTACAAACATACAACGTTCACGAGCTTCATTGTTGTTCGCCACGAAAATATTGTAATTTACGTGAATGCTGATGCTTGCTAGAAGTTCAACTGAAATGTATTTACCCAAGGCTTGAACTGTTTATTTCTCTATAGACAAGGGGTTGTCGACCTTTTTCACTCCAAGCCCCCCGCCATTGTATTCAACCCCGCTCACAAAAACTCAACATTTCTACCCTATAAAATATTTCAGAGCTGGAACTGGACAAGTGTTTATTCATTATAAAAATGGACAAGTATTAATACATATCTTGGTTTCAAGTTGTTTTTAAATGTATTTCAATGCACTAAGTATTAGTCATGTTCAGGCCCGCTTAGAAGTCAGCTGGGACCCCCTTTCGAGGACCACTGCTTTAGACCCGCTGCTGCAAGCCCGACAGCAGAATCATACGCCCATCATCACACGTCACTGAGACCACTTTTCATAAACCTCTGATCATATACGACCACCAGGTAGATATGTGATGATAATCAGATAATCCATTTACGATTTGGTTGGGCCGTCCACATGGGTCTCTCTCTCTCTCTCTCTCTCTCTCTCTCGTACTGTAGCTGAGCACAGCAGCGTAAATATTGATTTTGGATAAAAGCAGCATTTTCCCCATCAGGTCTTTTGAAATAGCTCCCTTGTTTCTTATACGTAAATAAAGAAAGAATGTGTGAAAGAAAATGGAAATTCGGTTATTGAGTTAAACGTGACCTGCCTCTGAACCGTGAACCTTCATCTCTTGTGTTTTGGCACGCGTTATGGTGTTGCGTTGCGATGCATACAGAAATCAGATCACAGATCTTTATGTTAGCCTTGGCCTGGTACTGGCTCATGGATAACAGCCAATGTTACCCACGTGTTTTTCATTCGGCCGATTTATTTCCAGTAATTATTTTCTCTGAAGACCATGAAGTGACTCCTGTGCCTGAATATAATATAATATTATAATCGTCTCTTAACTTTCATCCGTAATCTTACATTTTAAACGGTTCAATAGTTTTCAGGTCACGTTAATATTTAAACAATTAAACAAAAGCACATTTCTAATTATTTATTTTCTACTTTCATCGGTGCATTTTATAGAAATATATATAAGCCCATCTGCATGTGTTAGAAATGTATTTATACTGAAAGCTTTGTTGCTTGTTTTAATCTATTCGTTTGGCAACGTTTTGCCTTATTTGATTTATAATGTCAGTCTAGTACAGACTGAATAAGTTAATTGTGTTTAAATGCACATGTGTGACGTGTGTGTGTGTTTTTGGAGTCAGGACTTTAGCCAGCCAGCGGTGTCTTGCGCTGCACGTGTGCAGATGTGTTTTTTTATGCTGAGGTCTCATTAGCAAAGCTGTCGCCCAGATATGCTCCTTCTTCTAGCTAATTTACTAAGCACACACATGTGTCCGACACCTGGAGCCAAGATGGCTGCCTGTTCCCCCGAAGAGAATTCAAAAGGATCGAGATCTCATCCCATGAAGTTTATGGGCGCACCACATCCTTAGAGTTGTCAATCATCCGTTGGGACCGGGAGATGACACTCTCATAAGAAAGAGGCCCGGGCCAGACCAGATCAAGAGATGCGGTTGCCGTGGTGACAGAATCCATTTTCCGACCCTCTCATCTCAAAGCATGATCTCGGTGTACCATTGATGAACCAGAACATGACGATCCTGTTGAATAATAAGGAGTTGGTGTAAGATTTCTTCTCCGGGTTCACAAGGAACCCCTCAGTGAACGTTTCAAAGAACAAGACATCAAACAAACAGTGCCCGAATCGTTCGGGACACCAGTTTGTGTGGAGTCGCCCACCGCACACACCCGACTTCTGTCACTCATTACAGGAGTAAATTAGGAAAGCCTGCAGTATATCTATCAATTCAGGAGAGAGAGATCACAGACCCCTGTGAAGAGGAGGAGGAGGTCCTGCGTTTATTTTGCTGCGTTCAGACTGTCGGCACAGATTAGAGTTGATGTTGACGTGTTCGTGTGACAAGACTGCCTCATTCAACACTCGAATACACCCGAAACATGTGTGCAATGCAGTCTTGAGTGATCAAATTGTTTCCTATTTATTCGCCCTCACGTCACTTCCAACCTATGAGTTTCTTCTGCTGAACACAAAAGGAGATATTTTGGAGAACGTTGATAAGACTACAACACTGAACACCATTGACTTCCACGGTGTGAACACAAATCAACAGAGACATTTCACAAATATCTTCTTTTGTGTTCCGCAGATACACATTGAACTGTGTGAAAGGGTTTCTTATATAGTATAAGACCCACAATCCAAACCTGCTGATTTGAACTTTGGACGACACCAAAACCAAAATCACCAGTTGATTTGGAGACTTTGACCTTGACATCATTTATTCCACACAAGCTTCCTGCAATTAAGAAACCCCCACAATACCAGCATCAACGGTTAGACAAAGGAAAGCTTGTGTCATGTCAACATCTGCATGCATGTTCCTTTTCATAATGTTATCCAGGTTGCATGTGTACCTGACACAACACACATTTGATATTTTACCATTACTACAGGTGAAACCATTATCCTCTCACTGTTTTTCCATTCAAGTTGTGTAATGAAGCAGATTTTCCATCCGGTGGTTCTGAAACCATCTGCATGGGAAAATCGATATTATTATACTTATCCTCATTCGTCATCATACCCATCACAGAAACCCTTTGGATTTCCACCCGGCTCTATAAAATATCTGATGTAGATACGCCACGGTAATGCACGAGAATGTGAGGTGGCGGCCAGACGTTTGCTCGCCGTGATGAGTTAAGATGGCAGCGAGAGAGAGAAGACGGTCCTCCTGAGGAGAGATGCTCAATCCGTCCACAGATCAGATGCAGAAGAGAGGTGCTGATGTTCAGTATACACTTGCGTCCAAAAGTTCAAAACCGGGTCAGTAACCCGTTCTCGATTCATACGTTTTCTTCAATAGAATAAACTCGTCCATCATAAATGTAACTTTAAGGATCGTGTTGTGAAAATAAATCCAACATTTGCATTAATGTTCTTCTCTGTTATCTTATTGGCTGCTTTTTCTTCATTATTCCATCCATGTCAAGGTACTGCATCGTTTATTTATTGTAAAATAACTATTTCTATATATATATATATATATTTGAATAAAATAAACTATTATGTATGCACAGTTCTATTTTTGTCTACAAAACTTATGCCAGATCATGAGAAACATTTTAGCCAAGAGACCCTGAACTTTTACCCGGTAGTGTGCTCCAAAGATGCTTCTGTTACCCTAAATAAGTCAAATAAATAAATAAAAATGTTTAAAAATCTTGTTTTATTGTGCATTCCAAGTAATATCAAACAAACTGCATTTGGTTTGTTTTGATTAAGTAATAATAATTACAAAACGCTAACTTGCACTGAAAAACACGACAACACAATGAAAATTTGTGTTACGCAAAGAAACTCTTTCAATAATAATTGTAGGATTTAATAGTTTTGACTTTACTGTAAAGAATTTGGGGAAAAAATGTGCAAGTATTCTAGGTATTGTGTACAAGAAGAGTAAAATAAGACGTGAATATCTGAACCCTGAAAACTTTAAAAGACATAGACACCACCCTATAGTCGATGACTTGCTGTGTGTTGCTTTGTTCTGAAGTAAGTAATTGTTGAGAGAAAGATGGACCGAGACATGACTGTGTGTGTTTGTGTGTGAGCATTTTAATCTGGCTCATCGTTTATGCATCTATCTCACATCTGTGAGTCTCTGGCGATGAACTTTAAAGACTTTGTAATGCGGCCGTGAGGAAATTAAAACCAGTAAAGCAGAATGCAGAAGACGTCGAATGCAGAGAGCGCAGGCTGTCGAGGACATGACCCCTCTGTAACTCCCGCCACCTGGAACCGGATTCCCTCTAATTGCATCTCCACATTTCTGTGTCGAGCCACTTTGTTTAGAAACACTGATCCGCGAACAGATTCAAGTTTGCTTTTCCATATTTGACATGTTTCTTGTTGTTAAAGTCGACATGCAATTAATAATTCTCTTCAATCAATGGTCTTATTAAATGTTCAGTTTTATTCGGTAAAGTTTTGGAGGTCGTTCGATGTTCACTGGACTGATGTGGTTCAGTAGTTGGTCCGTTTGCTTGATCAGGCCGTGACGCACACATTGAGTTTGAGTTCTTTTTGTAGTTTTAATGCATGATTTTGATGTTTTTTCTCTATTTAGGTAAATGTGTTGTTACATGCACTGAGGAAAAAAACGAAACGCATCCGTAAATTGTAAGTTATATGATTGTGACTTTACAAGTCACTTGAACTTAAACAACTCAAAAAATCTATTTTATATCAGTTTAATATACGTTCAAGCCAATTTCAGGCAGCTTTTAAATGTTTTAAAAGAAATAGTTTTTAACGCGTTAGCGATGTTTTCCTCTGTATAGTTTGATTTGATGCGCTTACATCACTAGCTTTCATCGGTAAACCAAAAGACTGCGATTCTCACAATTTGATTGAAACCATGTGTAACGTCATGCAGATCTTAGCAAACATATGAGCCAAATGGTGAGTAAGACCGTATCATTCACAGTATCTGCGAAGGCTCATTTTGACCCGAGTTTGGAGACCTACTGGGAGACCTTGTTTTTGGTTTCATCCACATCAACCTGGTTATCTGGTTCAGGTGTGTTTCATCAGAGCTGCAGGTTTGTTGTGCCGTCCCCCCTTTTTTTAGGTGTTTTAACTTTCCATTTCACTTAATCCTCGCTAAAGCAGTAATATGTGTTCCCTCGCTAACATTTGGTCAATCATTTGTTTCCAGGCCCGAGGTCGACCGTAGGCTGGCAAACTTTTCATCGGCGGAGACTGAGGCCAATTAGCGTTGTGGTGAAATAATGAGAGACTTTCTTCCCACTTCTGTGCTGCGTTGGATTTTATTCTCATTCTTTTAGTTTTTACTCTACAATTAAAGTCGTTTAACAGCTCTCGCTGAATATCCCTCTTCTTCTGCATCACACACTGCAGCCCGACCCGTGGCCCCAAAAAACTGCTCTTGGCTCTTCACGCGTGTCAGGACGTGATGTGTTGTTTAAATCCAGACCAGATATCGATTTGTTCTGTCAGTTTGACCCTTTGCTTCTCCCCGAGTAGCTGCTTGTGATTAATTCAAGAGCGTTTTGTTTCTTCTAACTCCTGTTAATGTTGTTTTTAGACATGTATCGTCTTAACAGATGCTTGGCTTTTGTGATAACTAATGCCGTTTGCACCGTGACGTTTTTAGCAGCCATCATTTGACTTGGTTTGAGTTACGTTATCCATCCATTCGCTGACTCACGTTAACACAAAACTATCTTTACCTCCGATGTTGACGTGGACAACCTCGGGTTACTCGTGATGTACCCGCTTGTTTGACGGCGTGTTACAAGATGACACCGAATGAAAATGCAGCGCCAGGCTACATGTGAAATGAATCAAGATACCTGACTTTCCCACCGGTGTTGGTTATCAGAGAATGTTTAAGAATGAGTTTACATCACCACATTATGGTTAATTTAACAGAAGCAAGCGCCTGATTGTGTTTATATATGGTGAAGTACAGGGAACTTTAGGAAGTTGAGTGCCAGGATCTGTAAGTTTACACCGCTGAGAAAGAAACTTCACGGGTCAAGCAGAAGGCGTCTGTTCAACCTCCATCTTTCTCTCTGTATTTTTAGCCTCATGTCTCTCACTACTGACCCTCTGACCCCTCAGTTATCCAGATAGACAGACAGACAGACAGATAAATGGACGAACAGACAGATAGATGTAGACTGAGGGACTGACAGACAGACAGATAGTGTCTGTGACATAAAATAAATACGTCTGTGCTTATAGCATTGTTTGAGTAGCCGTTTTGTAAATATTAAACAGACAGGCAGATAAAGACAAAAAGACAGACAGACAGATACAGACAGGTTGGACAGACATGCAGACATAGACAGACAGACAGATAGTGTCTGTGACATAAAATAAATATGTCTGTGCTTATAGCATGGTTTGAGTAGCCATTTGTGAATATTAAACAGACAGACATGCAGGGAGACAGATATAGACAAAAAGACAGACAGAAAAATACCGACCTGCTCAAAGGCAGACAGACGGATAGATACAGACAGACAGGTTGGAAGACAGACAAACAGACAGGTACAGACAGACATAGACAGGCAGGAAGACAGATATAGACAGACAGACAGACAGACAGACAGAGACAGGCAGATATAGATAGAAAGACAGATGTAGGCAGGCAGACTAAGACAGACAGATATAGACAAAAAGACTGACAGACAGAAAAAGACAGACCTGCAGGAAGGCAGACAGACAGGCTGGAAGGCAGACAGACAGACAGGTACAGACAGACAGACAGACAGGCAGATATAGACAGGCAGGAAGACATAGATAGACAGACAGACAGACAGACAGATACAGATAAACTGGCAGGAAGGCAGATATAGATAGACAGACAGATGTAGGCAGGCAGACATAGACAGTCAGACAGACAGACAAAGACAAAAAGACTGACAAACAGAAAAAGACAGACGTACAGGAAGGCAGACAGACAGACAGGTACAGACAGACAGACAGACAGACAGGCAGATATAGACAGGCAGGAAGACATAGATAGATAGATAGACAGACAGACAGACAGACAGACAGATACAGATAAACTGGCAGGAAGGCAGATATAGATAGACAGACAGATGTAGGCAGGCAGACATAGACAGTCAGACAGACAGACAAAGACAAAAAGACTGACAAACAGAAAAAGACAGACCTGCAGGAAGGCAGGCAGGCAGACAGACAGATACATGCAGACAGACAGGTAGACAGATAGATTCAATATATTTTAAGAAAGACAGCGGGTGTCTCATTACAAAGGTTGCGTCTTCTTCACTCAGGACTGAAGTGCTCTTTAAGTCTTTGGTCTCTGGACACATGCACATTTTTCCTATTTTTGATTTTCCATCTGTTGATTTACAGTCAATGGCAGTGATGGAAGGCTGTGACGTCTTTGTGGTGAGCGGTCAGGCAGCGATCAATCTTTAAGGAAGGGTGCTGTTTAGAAATTGACCCCCTTGTCAGTCAAACGGCAGAGTCCTTTAATCCACACAAGAGGATTTCTTTTAAAATAGCTCAGTAGTCGTCCCAAGGTGTGTCTGTATGTGTCTCTGTATGTCTGTAGTGAGCGTGCTTATGAACTTAAAACTGGTCTGTGTTTTTCTGGTCAGTGAAAGATGCAAAACACAACATGCACTCTAAACATGCTTGGTTATCTTCATGATTTATATCTATTTATATTAATTGGACCCAACAATGAGTTAAAACAACCCAGCGTTTTGGGTCAAAACCACCCATCGAATCGGCAACAAAACACACGACTGTGCAACAGGAACACGCCCCTTCCTGCCTCGCTCCGCCCTCAAACGTGGTGTGCACCGCAGACATGAAGTGCTTAGCTTCATCATAGCTTAGACCACGGCAATAATAATGCACATGAATAAAATAAGGGAGACGGCACAATTATATACAAGCAGCGCCATGGTTAAAATAAAATAAAATTACTAAAATAAAAAAATAAAACAGTTTTTCCACCATTTCCATTACATTATCGTCTAAAATTGTAATTTAGCTGAATGAAATGTTCGCTGTAACGCGTGTTTAGGTTTCATGTCGGACAGTTCTAAAATATTCTCTAAAAAATATTAAGAAAGACGAATGTATTTCACAAGCAAAGAAAATATTCCTGCTTTCACAGTCGGCTTTATAAATAGATGGTTTAGTGATGGCCGAGGGACCCGCCTGCACATTTTTGTACTTATATTTAAAGTGAGTGTGCATGAAAATATGAGCGTCTGGTTTCTGTCATATTAATTCTGCAGACTGACATAAATCACCAGAATGATATATTTTCATAATGTACGTTTTCATCTGCAGTCGATCCATTTTAATGTGTAAATTCACTTGTTTGGCTCTTCTGTGTGTCTAGCTGTCTAGTGGAATTGGCTGCTGGTTTCACTGGGATAATGGTTATCCCAAATGTTTTCCGGTGTTTCATATGTTCTTATTCTTTCAATCCCGCTAATGCATTTACTCATATAGAATTCATTTAAAAAAGTAAAGAAAAAAACGTTTGACTGATGGCAGGATGGAGACAATATTCTTCATAATCTTCAGAAGTGATACTTGGACAGTAGAGATATTAGTCACGATACAATAAACTAAATACAATCTTTCTAAAAGATAAAATAAAGATTCATAACACAAGTGGATTGCTTCACAGCTGTGCCCTGTCGTTTCTCATGTTCTCGTGTTTGCCCCTGTCGTCTTTTGACGGTTTAGATTAGATTCAGTGCCGTGCTCAGGAGGAGAACCGGCAGCTGTTTGGAGAGGCGATGGACAGCACGGAGACGGTTTTAATCAGGATGGAAAGAGCAGAAGCAGCAGGCTTTGGAGGAAATGAAATAATGAAATGGCTGCTTTGCGTTCTGTTCGTTCCCCTTCAAGTCTTTTCGTTTTGTTCCGTTGGCAACGTTTCATTTCTCTGAAGGTTTACGGAGGCACAGATCAGCATTGCTTAAAATGGAGCTTAGAAGCGGGTTTATCCTCATTAAAGTATAAAGAAGATGGGCAAATGAAAATCCACTGGGACGGTATGAGGAAAACATTTAGGAAGGTTCATTAGAGGTACAAAAGTGCAAATGGAGCAAGTTTATGACGGAATACAGGACAGGTTGAAAGGGAGTCACGCACCAGAGACAGAAGGCTGTATATCTGAATGCCTCTCGCTTGAATCAGTGCAGGACAGGAAACAGATTTCCTTTAATCAGAATGTAGATCAGGTTCATTTCTGCCATTTAACCGAACAGAACAACAATCTACTGACCCCTCACTGTTTTACATTCTCAAAATAAACTATTTTTAGTTTCAAACCCAACCGTTGGGTTATAAATGAACCTGTGGTTGTTTCGACCCTATATGCTGGTGAGTTTGTGGTCCAATGTGTTGTTTTCTGGGGGATCTATTAAGAGAAGTGCAATATGATATGAAGAGTTTGGTTCCCATATGAGATAAAATCATGTTTATTTATTGTGCATTCCAATGAATATCAATCAAACTGCAGTTGGTTTGTCTTGATTTAATCCATAATAACAAAAAAAATACAATAACTAACACAATTAAATACAATAAAAACATGATTACAGCGTAAAAAGGTGATCTCGTTTTGGGACCAAACTCTTCATATACATAACTAGTCTTCAGAGCTGTATAAAGACCTTACATAATGAAGCGTTGTGTTTTCATAACCTTAGAATGAGCTATTTCAATCTGCATACGCCGCGGGTCCTCTTGCACGGAAGTCGCCATGTTGTTTCTACAGTGGGCCCAAACGGACAAACTGCTCTACAGAGCGTTTCGTAAATATGAAACTTGTGTCAAAGCTGAACTTCAGTTTACACTCCAAACAAAACTACAAAAAAATGCGTGTTACGTTTTGAATAATATGTTTGATTGAAGGCAAAGATGTCAGCTGCCTTTCGGAAGGCAGCGCAGATTGTGGATGCTCTGAAACTCTTTGAACGAGAGCTCCTGTAGAATCGACGACAGAAGTGAGGAGCGACTGGAAAAGCAATAAAAGCCTGGAGATGGTTACATAGAGAGGAAAATATGAAGTCGCACTAAATATTTGAGGCTTGCTGATCTCTTTGCCACAAGCGTATGAAGAGAATCAAGATTGCTCCCATATGTGCTGCAGACACCTGATAGTCTCTCAGCGTATGGATGGACGTTCTCTGCGAGCGACACATCTGTGCTCTCCGTCTGTTTCACCTCCACGCACTAAAGACGTCTACGGGTTAGGCCTCCTTGTTTTTCTTGGGAGCAAACCCTCACATAAATCCCCAGTCCGGCAGAAGCCTGAGGTTTGGGTACTTTCTGACGGCTAGGTGTTATTTTTAGAGGCTCAAGTTCTGCTGGTTGTTTATTCAAATGCCCTCCGAAGGGTTTCTTTTGCTCGTGGTTGTGTCTTGTATTTGATCTGTGCGTTTGGCACGGCAGTTCTATAGGCTCAAAGCTATATGCTGTACTTTGTTCCCCGGCTAAAGAAAACACGCCGTGCTGTTTCGGGCTAATTTCTTTCACACGTGCGTTTGTGTTTCTTGAGGTGTCTTCAGTAGGTGTTGTGGATAACCTTCAGGAGATGAAGGTCACAGTGTGTCAAGGGGCTGTTTACGTTTCAAGTGGCCTGGCACAAACCTCTGAAGAAAACTCTCTCACCCCCTTGTGTTTATTCGACCACAATAAAGCAAGAATTCACGTTAGGTATGTACAGATACGTCTGGTTGATGAACACCAGTATGTTTAGCTTTATTGACCTGCATTACTACTTAATTTTTAAAGGAGTAACTTGGAGATTTTGTAACCAACGGCTCACTACGGTGGCTGACACAGGACAAAGATGTCGTTACATTTTGGCTTCTTTACCGAAGGAGATAACGTATTTAAGAAACGTGTTCTGTAGAGCAGTTTGTCCGTTTAGGGCTACTGTAGAAACAACATGGTGGATTCCATGTAAGAGGACCCACGGCGAATGTTGATGGAAATCGCTCATTCTAAGATAATGCAATGTAAAAAAAAAGAATGCTTCATTATGTAAAGTCTTTATACACATCTGAAGACGTAGTTATGTATAGTATATTGCATTTCTGTCAATAGATCCTCCAAAACGACCTTTGAACAATAAGTCGCTTTAAAATGGAAACTAACCCACTTCGTCAGAATAAATTGACCTCCATAGCAGAAGGTTACTGCAGTTTTATCTGCACTGATTCATTGATGCGTGTGATATCATTGAAACAGTAACGTGCCACACGCAGACACCCATGCGCACACGCGTGCTCCAGATGTGCAGCAGCGGCGAGCGCAGGCCTCACACCCTTCAAATCAGCACGTGTTTATTTGGTAAAGAGAACCAAACGGGATGATAAACAGATCTGAGATCAGAGCTCCTTCCCTTCGTAACCACAGCTGCAGAAACACTGAGCAGTGACATCATGACCAAAGACCTTCATCTGTTAAACATCTTTGCACGCACACTTTTATAATCCACACTTTACGTTTACCAATGTTACAGATTAGTGGAATTATGTGCTTGTGTATTGTTAAGCCTGTTTTATCAACATCATGTTACATTTGTAATGAGAATTGAATTGAAAATTAATACAAACGTAAAATGTAGCGATGCAATAAAATTGTGCATTTATGCATTTGGGAAATGCTTTTATTGAACGTGAACCCACAACCTTTAACGTTTACGTAGTGCGGAGGTATGAATGAGATAAAGATAAACATCTTCACACTTTATTAACATGGAATTGTCATTCCTCTAGTTGTTGTTTGCATTTCCAGTCATGGACTCATTTGTCTCCGTGGGATTATTTGGTTTTGTTTGGCTCAGAGACGGGATCCAGACGGTAGATGATGGACTTGGAGTGGCGGAGCGTGAGTCAGCTCGATATACAATCCTCCAGCGATGGCTCAGAGTTGATTCTTTTCCTGAATGTGAGAGTGTGTGACAGTTTTCTTTCAGAACGACTCTTGTCGGCGTTTGTGATGCGAGTGCGTCAATACTACAGGTTATTCAGAGGCGAGAGGACGGGAAGAAATAAGAGGAAAGGTTTGATGCTCGGAGAATATCCGACTCAAGTATGTGTGAGTTCACAGACAGCTTTCGTGAAGCATCTGTCACTGTTGCGAGAAGCTCATGTGTATCGTTTTCTCTTTCATTTGTTGCCATTTTCTATTTGTATTTATATTTTCACAGGCAGTCCTTTTACATAATCCGCAAAGTGTCCCGCTGTTTCCATTACGAAGTTCAGTAATGCTTTTCCTCAACTGTTTTTACCCTGGGGTTAAAATCCTTTGGTCCTCGTCCAGCAACATATTTCTCTCTGGATGAGAAGCAAAGACCTCCATACCTTCCAGATGAGGTCTGATCCAGCGTGATATGACCTCAGAGCCGCATGCCTCCTGAGGGATATATATTCAGAAACGTCCTTACAGGAGAGGTTTTATGGCCTGGGCGTGTGTACCTTGGATAGATTCATCATCGCTACTCGAACTCCAGAGCACATTCATATGGAGCAAGATGAGGCGGGGAGATCTTTAAACGTGAATTGCAATGCGTGTTGATGGATTGTGTCACGAGATCATCGTGTCCGTTGCAGATCAATGCAAAGTTGTTTTGTGCATCATTTCGTTTTGCTGATAAACGAGACATCTTAAAACCATGAGGTCTGAGTTAACAGCTTTTTGTGTGGATTTATTTGTTTGGGAGTATCAGGGAATAATTCCCGTGTCTCGACTCTTATGAACACTGCGAGCGTGGAGATAAGATCACATTCAGCTGAAATCAATAATTGCACACTTCCACCTCCACACCAAACACATCGGAGCTGTTCCCAGATCAGACGCCGTCCGATCAACGCTCGCTCTTTTGTTTACAACGTCAACAAAGTCACTTCATCATATTGTTTGCCTGTGTTAGTGACTTTGTTTGAATGGATTTTATTGAGAAAGATTTTCTTTCCGGTTAATATGTAGCAGTAGTTTATGTAGGACATCGATAAAGATTAAGTTAAAGAATAGTTCGCCTCATTTTTTCTGTCTGTACAAGTTTCTTTCATCTGCAAGATATTGTGATGAAAGCAAGCAACATTGACTTGCAGTATATGAACACCAAACCACTGAAACATTTCTCAAAATATCTTCTGTTGTATTCCACAGAAGAAAAGTTTTTCAACCGCTTGAGTTTTTAATTTGGGGCGAACTGTCCCTTTAAATAGCAGTAAAGATTAATTTGCAGTATTTTCAGTATTTCCAACAGAAAATAATGTGTAACTCTGTTTGTTAAAAAAGCAACCAAAGCAGAAATTAACTGTTGTTTATTTTAAAAAACGAATTTGTATTCATTCATGAAACATTAAGAAACATAACGTAACATGACGAAACATTAGGAAACATAACGAAACATAACGAAACATAATGAGTAGGGCAGTATACTAAACTTCTGTCCATCATTCTTCTTTCCTCTTTCAACACCAACCATTAACTCCCCTCTCTCTCCATCTGTACTTTGTTTAAAGACGGATCATGTGATCGAATGAACTGCTTCATTCTGAGACCAAATGTATTTTTTGTAGATGACTTGTTTTACTGAAATGTTTTGTGTCTGTTCTCCTGCAGTGCGCTCAGGGCCTTCTGGGAAATAAAGACTCTCGCATCCTTTGGGTCAAAGATGACAACTTGCTCACCACTGGCTTTAACCAGGTACTTTTGATGTTTACTACACAATCTTTTAAAACGCCGTTTGTTATGCCTGGACGTAATCTGTGTGTGTTTGAATGTAGGTACGTCAACAGGAAGTGCGGCTCTGGGACAGCAGGAAGTTGAGCTCGTCCCTCAGATCCGTGTCTCTTGCCACCTCCAACGCGTAAGTCAAAACTCTCCACAGGTGCCGTGTGCTTCAGATTTGAAGGGTGTGGTTTTCCAAGGTGTGTCATGTTGAATGAACGTGTTTTGAGAAAACAAACCTTCAACTCGATCTTTTCCGATCTTTTCTTGGACACGTGTAGCTTCTGTGTCGTGTCAGGACTTTGTATTTGAGACTCTGGTTCTGGTGGCACGGGTCCAGTCCGGGCAGGCGGCGGGCAGCCGAGCTTTTTATTGCAGTAAGAGATCCAGCGCGCTTCACTGACAGCCCTGTTTACAGAAGGAGCCCTGCCGGACCCGACGGATGGAAAATGAAATACTGTTGTGGCAGCACCGTTGTGTTTCCTCTCTTGTGAACGGCGGGCTGGCGTGAGCTGCGGTCCGGGGAGCCGCTCAGCCGTAGAGGTGCGCAGGGAGCGAACGGAGAGGTGCTTGTGTTAAGGGTTATTTTTTTCTTTCCTGGTGTGTTGGCTCGACGTTCATAAAGTAAGTTCACGTCGGGTTTGCCCTGATTCCCTGCGGTGAGCCGGATAACTGCCCCTCTTTGTGAAGGCAAAATCCCCCTCATAATGAATAACCCGCACATACTGTGTGCCATTGTGGCAGGCGCTTGATTCTGGAATCCTTGAATATTTCACAGGATCACAGACCGTATTGCCTGAAGTGAAAAATGTGTCGCGAGTCGTGACATGGCTTGGGTTAACTTAACCGCTGCTAATAAGCGGTATTTTCAAGTAGTTCATCTCATTCATCCTCGCATCATTCCACACATATATAACTTTCTTTCTTCTGCAGAACGCAAAAGAAGATTGAAAAAACCAAACAACACTGAACACCATTGACTTCCATTGTGTGAATGCAAACCTTTTGACGTTTCCCGAAATATCTTCTTTCGTGTTCTAGAGAAGAAAGAGTTTTGCACCACATGAGGGTGAATAAATGACTCAACTGTCCCTTTAAAGAAACAAAAGTATTAAATGGATTTAATGGTTATAATGGGATAGTATTAGTTTTAATGGAAACTGGTTCTATTGGTGGGTTGTTGGGAACCAACACACGTTGCGGAAATGAATTTTGGAATGGTTCATAATGGTATTTGTAAAGGAAAGTAAATTGAGAAATGTAAGAATTGATAAAGCTTGAATACATTTTTCTGTCTGATTATTTCAGAGTATAGTATATTATATTATTTCATCCCTATTACTCTTTTTCCTGTTTTTTGTCACTATCTTTTTCTCAGTTGAGTTGCTGTCCTGGTTGCCGGCCAGGACAAACAGGAATGAAATTAAGGGGAAAATGCGATGATCACTTCCCCTCTCTGGCATTAAAATGGTATTTCGTTGAGTCTGGAATCTTAAAAAGTGTACAGTTGCAGGCCAAGAGAGATGTGCGCTCTGCTTCTACGATCTTAATCTTGATCTCTGGCACGACAAACTGATGCGTCAGTGCATTACCGCTGGAGTACAAGCCAGATTATCACCACGTCACAGTCGAGACCTCATCTCAGGGCTATTAGGTTTTATCGAGACTGGATATTGTAAAAAAAAGTGTCATTTCAGAATTGTGTTTTTCTTGTCATGTGTTTGGTTTCAGATAAAGTGATTGGGCGGTGATTTATACAGCATGATAACATCAAGCTCCTGATTTACACTTTTTGTTCGCTGATGAAAATGGCTTTGAGTATCCGTCCTCCTGTTGCTCTTAGAGTAATATTCTGTTGTTTGTTTTGGTCATTACCCAATTTTATGGCTCACGCCTGTTTTGTGTTATTTATTTATCGCCAAACATTGTGGCACAAAGGATAAGGCGTTTCTCAGAACTGAAGTAAAAAATGGACTGATTGTGAGTGTTTGCGAATACCTTGGAAGTAAATGAATCAGGCTTTGAAACGGGTGTTATCGTGAAATCCCGGAAGTAGATATAACAAATTAACAAGAAAGGACCATGAAGTACCATCGTAATGCATCGTTTATTTATTATTGTACCATGGTAATGCACAATATTTGTTAATTTATCAAATAAAATGTAAATAATTGGGTAGTATTACTTAATATATGTATTTATCGTTGTACCATCGTAGAATATTTTTTTTAATAAATATTCATACATATTAAGTACTGTTTATGTATTTATTGGTAAAAATGTTTTATCTTGATATATATACTGTAGGTTTAAATATTTTACTCATTTTGTAATAATGTCAAAATTCCATGATGTTGAAGGAATGTCAGGGTTATGAAAAGCTTGTAAATAAGGAATTTACTTTATGGGAATTGGTAAAATCCTGGAAGTAGATACAACAAATCCGAGAAACAAAACCACAAAGTACCATTGTAATGAAGTTTGTTTATCATTGTACCAATAATTGTTTATTTATAAAGTAAATATTAAAATAAATACATAATATTACTAAATATTGATTTCTTTATTTATCAAAATAAATATTAAGTAATGCTACTCATTTATTTACTTACCATGGCGTGTGGTATGTATATACTATAGGATTGGGATATTTGACGTGATGTGGTGTATTTTAAAATATCACGATGCTGAAGTAAAGTCATGGTTATGAAACGCTTGTAAATATTAAGGAATTTCCTTATAAAAATTTCCAGGCTTGGAAAAGTCATGGAAATGAATAAAATATTGGAATTGAAAGGTCCTGGAAATGTGTTTAGTGAATATATACTTTTGAATCAATGTATTTCTTTTACATTTGAGCTAATGTATTATTATCATTGTACCTGTTTTCCATATTGGATTGATTTTGATCACAGCTAGAGCTAAAAGCGTTTCTACACCCGTGACCACGCCCACATCCCCACCCATAAAGATAATTATAATGACTATAATAACACCGGCTGTAATCACCGAACTTTACAATTTGACTCAAGTGCAACCAGCTTGTAACCGGTGACTGCTACAACATCTCTGGGGACTGACTTCCACAACGGCGCAGAATCAACCCGACCCGCACATCGTACCTTTTGTGTCAACAACGTTTGGTTAAAATGTATTGCTACGGGGAACAGGATAATCACAATGAAGTTTAGTAGAGATCACATCAACCATAAACTCGGCAGGGGGCTTGAAACTCGCCAGCTAATTGTTTACAGTTGCGGCAAATATTCACATCTATATGCGCTTAGGCGAGCCAACGTGTAATTTAGTGAATCTCTATCCAACTGGGATGCATTTGAGATGTTTAAGTGCTGCGTTTTACCACAGGCCTCCGGAGAGCCAGCCCGAGTCCCGGTTGCGTTTACTCAAACGAAGCATCTGTCTTCGTGGAAATAACTAACATACGAGACCCGCGTTAAGTGCTGGATGTGGTGTATCTGCTATGGGACGTGGAGTGGATCTCCATGGGTCTGTGTTGTTGAGTGGTGTGTTTGTTTTAAAGGGTCTCAGGGGTTTGGGTGGGGTTTGTTTATTTTTCTCCATCTATGCGAGCTCAGGCGTCTGCTGTAACCGATCCGTCTTTGATCAGCCCGATTGGGCAGTCCGTCTTAATAAATGCCGGTAGATACCCCTGACTTTTCCCCCTTTCCGCTAGGCAAATCAAACCCAGATGAAGTGGCCGGGCCTGGATTACTGGCAGCTGCTCTGCAGGGAATGAAGTTGGTGAACGTTGTGTTTACGTTTGGCATACGTTGGGCCGCCATACAGTAGTTCATATTTCCCCCCTTGGTGCTTTTTCCTGTATTAAGTAGGTTTTTGTGTTGTGAAAGCTGCTTTGTGCGGATGGAGTGGGAGCGGGTGGATGAGTTCTCGGGCTACAGTTGCTCGCGGTGGCACGTCGGGTGTCCCAGGTGTGGAGGTGAAGCAGTGAAGCGTTTGAGAGAGACGTTGTGTTGACGTTGGGTCTTCGGAATCTGTTAGTCATTTCGGCCTCCGTGACTTTTGGTCTGCTGAAAATTCGAGCTCTCTTCCCTTCACCCCTTTAGTGAAGGGAAGAGAGCTCGAATCTTTCATTCCACGTGTCCTGAAATGGTTTACGGCCACCAAATCCCGCCCCGCGTGTGGCTCCACGGCAGTTTGATCTTTTGTCCAGGGCTTCTGTAAGCTTTCAAAAATGTGTTTCTCCGTCCCTGCTCACTTTACCTGATGACCTCCAAACACAAATGCAGTCGTGCAGAAGTCTCAAAGACTTCTTTTCTGTTTATTAATGATGGATGTGTAAATATTTGACGGCTGGCAGTTAAAATCGAGCACAAATCCCCAGCGGCTTTCTATCCATCCCTCAGGTGTTTTCACAGCGTCTCTGAAATAAAGTCCTTTTTGTGCCGGAGTTAAAGAATAACAAGGTGAAAGCAAGGAGTAAAGTCACTCCCTTTCCATTCGCTCGTCTCTTTTTCCAGTATGTTTTTAATTAGGAACTCTGTACTCATTTTCTTGATTGCTTATTACTCATATGTGGCGTTTTTAAAGCCCTTGTGCCCATTAGTTCATAATAGTTCACTGAGTTTGTAACGTTCTTGTCATTTTTTTGTGTCTGTTTAACAGGTCATTGCAGTTTCAGCTTACTGTCCATGTGCTGAATACATTTATATTGTAATTTACTCTACTGGTTTAATGACTAATTCTTTGGTTAAAATCAAAATCATAAAGCGAAATGTAACATTTCTTCTAAGTTTACAGTCTTTACTGTTTTTCTGATCCAAAAGTCGTAATAGTGCAGTAATGATGATCTATGTTTTCTTTTACATTTATCCAAAGCGACTTACATTGCATTATATTGCAATGTTAACACAATGCTCTTACCACTGAGCTACAGGAAAGCTGTACTATTTCATAGAGTACCATGTCACTTTATTGTAAGGAGGAGACGTACAGGACTCCATCTGGACCTCCCCCCCCACCATCACTCTTTTAGTGTGAGTCCGTTCTTTGTCTGTTGGTTGGTTTTAAAGGAGGCTGTGTGATCGGTGCCGTGTGCGTGGAGTCGCCGCCTCTCCTGCGGTTAAGACACAACACGAGCGTGTGTTTCACATTACTGCTGGTTTCCTGTGCTGCCTGGACCACAGCGCCCCTCGCTCCTGCCAGCACTGAGTGGCAGTTTCACATGTTTCAACACACACACGCATATACAGTACACACAGACACATTAACACACAGTTATACTGACAAGCACACACACTCTTATACAGACTCATACACGTACAAACTAATTTCAGACACACACATATACACAGACTCACACACACTTATACAGACACATACACACTCACACACACCTTTTTGCACACACACAGACTCACACACACTTATACAGACACACACACACACTCACACACACCTTTTTACAGACACACACACACACTCACGCACAGATGCACACAAACACACATTAAAACACACGTTTATGCATTCACACAGACTCACACACACTTATACAGACACACACACAAACTCACACACACCTTTTTACAGACACACACACGCACTCACCCACAGATGCACACTAACACACATTAAAACACACGTTTATGCACTCACACAGACTCACACACTTTTTTTCAGACACACACACACATAAAAAAGGTTTTTGAACACACAAAGACTGACACACACTTATACACACACATACACACATTAAAACACACGTTTTTGCACACACACACACACACTTATACAGACACACACACACTTATACAGACACACACACACTTATACAGACACACACACACACACACATTAAAACACACGTTTCTGAACACACACAGAATCACACACACTTATACAGACACACTCACACATAAAAAAAAGGTTTTTCAACACACAAAGCCTGACACACACACTTATACAGACACACACACACACACACTCATAAGAACATATGTTTTTGCACACACAAAGGCACACACACACACACATACACAGCCTTATACAGACACACAGACTCACACACAGATGCACACACATGCGCGCACGCACACACACACACACACACACACACACAATAAAACACTTGTTTTTGCTCACACACAAACACACATTAAAACACACGTTTTTGCACACACACACTTATACAGACACACATATATATATACACAGACTCACACACAAACACACATTAAAACACACGTTTTTGCACACACACACTTATACAGACACACATATATATATACACAGACTCACACACAAACACACATTAAAACACACGTTTTTGCACACACACACTTATACAGACACACATATATATATACACAGACTCACACACAAACACACATTAAAACACACGTTTTGCACACACACACTTATACAGACACACATATATATATACACAGACTCACACACAAACACACATTAAAACACACGTTTTTGCACACACACACTTATACAGACACACATATATATATACACAGACTCACACACAAACACACATTAAAACACACGTTTTGCACACACACACTTATACAGACACACATATATATATACACAGACTCACACACAAACACACATTAAAACACACGTTTTTGCACACACACACTTATACAGACACACATATATATATACACAGACTCACACACAAACACACATTAAAACACACGTTTTGCACACACACACTTATACAGACACACATATATATATACACAGACTCACACACAAACACACATTAAAACACACGTTTTTGCACACACACACTTATACAGACACACATATATATATACACAGACTCACACACAAACACACATTAAAACACACGTTTTTGCACACACACACTTATACAGACACACATATATATATACACAGACTCACACACAAACACACATTAAAACACACGTTTTGCACACACACACTTATACAGACACACATATATATATACACAGACTCAGACACAAACACACATTAAAACACACGTTTTGCACACACACACTTATACAGACACACATATATATATACACAGACTCACACACAAACACACATTAAAACACACGTTTTTGCACACACACACTTATACAGACACACATATATATATACACAGACTCACACACAAACACACATTAAAACACACGTTTTGCACACACACACTTATACAGACACACATATATATATACACAGACTCACACACAAACACACATTAAAACACACGTTTTTGCACACACACACTTATACAGACACACATATATATATACACAGACTCACACACAAACACACATTAAAACACACGTTTTGCACACACACACTTATACAGACACACATATATATATACACAGACTCACACACAAACACACATTAAAACACACGTTTTTGCACACACACACTTATACAGACACACATATATATATACACAGACTCACACACAAACACACATTAAAACACACGTTTTGCACACACACACTTATACAGACACACATATATATATACACAGACTCAGACACAAACACACATTAAAACACACGTTTTGCACACACACACTTATACAGACACACATATATATATACACAGACTCACACACAAACACACATTAAAACACACGTTTTTGCACACACACACTTATACAGACACACATATATATATACACAGACTCACACACAAACACACATTAAAACACACGTTTTGCACACACACACTTATACAGACACACATATATATATACACAGACTCACACACAAACACACATTAAAACACACGTTTTTGCACACACACACTTATACAGACACACATATATATATACACAGACTCACACACAAACACACATTAAAACACACGTTTTGCACACACACACTTATACAGACACACATATATATATACACAGACTCACACACAAACACACATTAAAACACACGTTTTTGCACACACACACTTATACAGACACACATATATATATACACAGACTCACACACAAACACACATTAAAACACACGTTTTGCACACACACAAGCATTCATTTATGCAGTTGAATTTGTTTGAATGCTGTTTCCTGGAAAAAATCTAAACATCCATGTGTCTCGATGGGGTCAAAAAAAGACATGTACAGTACCATGTCAGAGTTCCTTCAAATGCACATTTACAAACGGTTACATCAAACACTATTATTTGCAACAGCTGCCATTTCTGGAGCTAGAAGCACTGACCATCATTTTCCAACTTTTGTGTCGTCTTTTTTTTCCATTTCATATTTTTCTAATTGTCTTATGATTGATGAAGTGATGATCTATTCTGGGCTGTTATTAGCATAGCGTTCATTAGATGTCATTCAGGGACAGTTTATTAGCAAGCGTGTTCTTTTTGACAGGAGATCAGCGTGTTCAGCGCTGTGATTTTAAAGATGTGGTATGGTTTGTACATCTGTAGAATAACAGCGTATTAGTGTCAGGAAAACGCCATTCAGTTGCTCCAGAAAGGCTGTCGACGCACCTGTCCATCATGCTGTATTTTCATTGGTCATTAGACCAGACGTGGGCAACATTCAGTCCCTGCCATTAGACATTTTTCCTTGGCTGTTTTCAGACAATACATTTATGACCTATGAAGGAATGAAACGTACCGCTCAAAAGTTCAGGGTCATATCCTCATTATTTCTTCAGAATTTTTATTCAAATTATTTTTATTTATTTTTCGAATATATGAAAATATCCGTGCTACATTTGATCATCTTTAGTATAGACACATTTCGTCTGGAATTTGCAGAAATGCTTTTTATTTTCGACAAATAAATAAAATGTTTATTTGCACAATTGTTTTATCTATAAAACCGTTTCGCATAAATGTAAAACATTTCAGTTATAAGTGACCCTACATAAACGGTACTGTACCTATAGTTGGAAGAAGCATCTTAATTTTGTTCACGTCGTCATGGCGATGCGTTGAGCACCTGTGGGATGAACTCAAGAGCTTTAATGTGATTCTCGACTTCATCCAAATGGATTTAGTGGGACGTGGATGGTAAGGAAAGAATTTCCTCACGTTGGGAAGAAGGGAAAGAACAGCAGAGTCTCTTCATTAAGAAGTTTCCTTTTACTTTCCTCTTTTCTTTGTGCTTGAAATAGAGTCGTGGGCATGATGGGGAACGGGTTGGATTGAACGTGACGTTTGCTTTGAGAAAAGTCAGTTGGTCAGATTGCTCGCGTCGAGCTCGTGCTTGTGACTGTCCAGAGCTCAAGCATTATGTCAACATTCATTCTCATGTTTAATGTTTTGCTTTTGACTGTAGTTAACATGGCTGTTTTCTTAGTGTGCACTAAACAGACAGCATTATGAGCAGCTCGGTGTGGAGTAAGTTTACTTTGACTCCAGCTCAATGAAAGATGCTTTCATCAACCTTCTGCTATAAAATAGATATATGGAGTATAAATATAATGTGGTACAGGTCGTAGTGTAACACACACATTCCACGGTGATTATAGTTTTTATTCCTGTGTGATTTATTACACACAGTCACAGTTTCTTCTTTTATTAAACAAGACCGCTGGACTTTACTTACTCATGTCATAAAACAATCATCGGCTTGTGATTCTCATATTTCTTGATACGTTATTAGGTTTCTTAGAAATGTTTTTCTGTTTACGACTGTAAATTCATAATCATGACCTGATCATATCGTAGATATACATATTGACGGACGCCGCGTTAAACGATTTGGTCCGTTACCGCGATTGGTCAGTGGTGCCGCCATATTGGGAGGCCAAAAAGTAAAAAAGAGTTAGCCTAAACCATCGAAACCGGATAATATATCGCGCAATATTGTCTCCAATTACTTTTAAGCTCTGTATTTTGACAAGGTGCATTATTCTTTGTGAACTTATGAAGAAATAACGCTTGTCAAACGTTGATTTGGTTTATTTAAATTAGTTTTTTTTATTGTGGAGACGTCTCTAATGTAATAGAATATAAGCACATAGAGAATGACTAAAGCTTCATTTCATGAGTTAAAGTAAAAGTTTAAAGGACCATTGTGTTTTACAGCATTTAGTGGTGAGGTTGTGAAGTGCAACAAACGGCTCACTCCGCCGTTTAACCCTCCCTTTCGAAGCACTACGGTGGCTGACACAGGACAAAGGTGTCGTCACATTTTCGCTTTTTTCCCGAAGTATTTACGAAACGCGCTATGTAGAACAGTTTGTCCGTTTAGGGCCACTGTAGAAACAACATGGCGACTTCCATTTAATACAGATAGAAATAGCTCATTCTAAGATAATAAAATCATAACGCTTTATTGTGTAAGGTCTTTATACACCTCTGAAGACATTCAACATATGTATATTATATTGCATTTCTGACAATCGATCCTCGAAACAATTACACACTGGACCTTTAAGGCAGCAAAGATACACATTGTCAGAATAAAACATTAATTTAGATCATCTAGAAAAATGAATTTTTGTGTGCCTGCCCTACACAAAAAAAGTATAGTTTAGAAAACATGTAAAGGAATAGTCATCATGTTGTTGAGTTTTTTTAACTTAAACTTTAAAATGTATTGTGCAAAATTGTTAGCAACATGTTTACACAACAGAGTAAATCTTTGTTAAAATGTTTCCGTTTATTTGGCGCCAATTGCCCTGTGGTTAGCGCCGTCTCAACGGCCGATCTTTTCGATGGCAACCCCATTGGCATGTGATTTAATGGCCAGTATGGCGTCTGTGTATATGGTTATGACATATACTTTGCCTAGAGATGATCGGCAGATCACGACGTCTCTTCTTTTTTTATTTTGTGGCAAGAGTGGAAAATATTTTTCGCTTGTTGAGCTTCACAGAATAACAAAGACAACACTGTGTACTGGTGGTCACTCAGACGGCACAACCGTCTCAAAGGCAGTTGACTGAATTGAATTTAGACAAAAAGAAATGTTTGCTTTGAATGTGACGCAGCATGTTTGACCATTAGCTTTAGAAACCAGCAAACCGCCTTTGTGTTGTGCAGGATTCTGTCCGGGTTCCTTCCAGGGCCAGCTTGTTTGTGCTCCTTCACTATCTTTGACCCCTCCCATCTCTGCATTTAGTCTTGTGATCGGTTCATCGGCCGCTTCGCTTCGCTGCACCTTTGCATCAGTTTTAAATGTTTGTCTTGTCTCCTCCACTTTCTTTTGACTCGTCCCTCCGTATATATCACTCGTCCTCTCCGAGCGGGCCAGACCGCATGCCTGAAGAGCGCCGTCCCCGACGGCAGGATGATGGAAAACATAAGAGTTTTAGAAAGAACGACTTATTTTTAAAGCTCCAAAAGCCCCGCTGCAGCACGCACGCGTACGCAAATGCCACACGTATCTCAACCCGTGCTTTTAAAACTGCCTTTTGGAAGCGGCCCCGGATAAATAGCTACCTATCTGTGTCAGTGTTTAAGGAAAAAGAAAAAAGCTGGCGATGGAGTTGGCACCAGCCGCTCTGGTGTTGACCTTTCCGCGGTTCACTTTAAATTACATCTCTTCAGAGGTAAAAATGTTGTGGTGAGGAGCTTAGTTTCCCTCATCTTCTCTCTGTAGAGATGGATTTAGAAGCTGTTGTGGTTGAGGGGGGTAGGGCTGGATGTTGGTGAGGGGCAGTAGTGCAGTGTCCGCAGGGCCGCATTAGGGCTGATGTGCATTTTCCATCGCGTCTCTCTCTCGGGCCGCAGGCGTCAGGCAGCGAGGGTATTTGTGGAGCGCTTTACAGGGCCTGATTCACCTCAAATCGTTTGGCCGACTTATTAGAGAGAAGACAAAGACTCATCTGAAACACATGGCTACTGGTCAGACCTTCAGTTTCAGTTTTTTGGTAGAACCACAAGGGAAAGAAAGAAAGAAAGAAAGTGTGCTGCAAATTTTCTACCATATCCGTTCATTTTACAGACTTTCATGTTAATGCTAAATCACAACGCAATGCAGCGCAAAAAATGAATTTTTTCAATTCATCAAGATCTATTTCGATTAATCGTGACTAATCGACACGATTATTCGATTAAAAAATGTATGTCTGTGTTTCTATAATATGTGTGTGTATGTGTTGTGCATATTTATGTTAATGCACGTACAGTACATACCTGTGTGTATATATATAACAAATATTTACGGAAATATATAGAAGTTATTTCAATATAATTTCAATAATGCAAAAATATAAATATATATATTACACATACTTCTTAAATATGTACATGTTTGCATATACTGTAAATATGCAAGACACAAATACATATATCATATAAATACAGACTTTAATTTTGTAATCGGTGAATCACGATTAATCGATTTGACAGCAGTTAAAATACAAAATGGATTACACTAAAACCTGTATGCTTTTAATAGATCAAATATACATATACACACTAATGTTTCTTCAGTAGTGTTTTCTGTCGTTTTTGTAGTAGAAGTATTATATAAAGATATATATAAAATAAATTCTGTGAAAATTGAGTGTTTTGTTCTTACCTTGAGATTTGTTTATTTGGCTGAATGATTTCTTGTGATTTTCCTTCAGCGTCATTCAGTCGCTCGGGTCTGATTGAGTTGCCTTTTAAACGGTGATGTAATTGGCTCATAAGTATGATGATGTTTCCTGTGCTGTCGCTCAGTCTTTCAGTTAGAATCAGACTCAGAGAACATGTCGCTGTCCAGACTCTTCCTGTAATTAAACCTCTCGCATGTGTTCAGCTCTAAAATCAACCTGCTCTGTGCAGTGTGGAGCGCATGTTTGTTGTAGGGATCTGATGGAGTGTTTATGGAGAGGTCGTGCAGGTCAGAGGTCATGCTGTCTTCTGGCTCAGAGTATAACATGTGCTTTATGAGCAGTGCTGTGTGGGAGGCCGGCAGGGATTGTTGAGTTTAGGATTTAACTACATATAGTGTTGTAGGGCCACACAAGCATGTCTGTGTGTGTAGTGTAACAGGCCAATGTTAAATTGGTCCGGGGCCATCCGGGACTCTTGGTGTTATGGAGCGGTAAAAATGAACCTTTTTTTGTCAGTGTATACACGTGCATTAATAATCACGGAAATACGGATCTATATGCAAGCGTTTAATGTATAATGCATTGCAACGTAGTAAACCTTATTTGGGGTTACTTTTGGAATGGTGTCCCTTGGGAGGGAGATATATTGTGTTTGGAACGCACCGCGTGTCTGCGCACGCTTGTGTTTTCTTTCCGCAGGTTGTGGCTAGAAGGGATACAGCTAGGGCTGAAGTGGTAAATTGACCAAAGATTACATCAGCTAACAACTACACCTGCCCAAACATAACCTTACAATAATACAAACATGTTTAATTAACTGTCGTCATGTGACAAAAGTAATGCAGTATTTAAGTGCGTAGGGAAGTTGGTAGCTGTATCCCTTCAAGCCAAAACCATATCGTTCTCTCTTTTTCAGTTTCTCTTTCTTTATCTATCTGTCTGTCTCTTTCTCTGTCCGTCTCTCTTTATCTATGTATCTCTCTATCTTTCCTTCTTTTACTGTCTTTTTTATCTTTCTATCTGTCTGTCTTTTTCTCTGTCTGCCTCTCTTTCTTTATCTATATGTCATTCTCTGTCTGTGTTTCTCTCTCTGTCTGTCTGATCGATTTCACAGATTTTTTATTGATTTGGTGCAGTCACGCAGCATTGCGTTAGTTTTAAAAATGATTTTTTTTTATAATGGTAACATTTAGGATTATTATATAAATATATGTATTGATGTATTTTTTTATTTATTTGTTTGTTTATTATTATTATTATTATTTTGTCCTCTCTCTTATCCTTCTTGTCATTGGTAGAGTTACATTATTAATTGTTAACAAAGTTTTTTCAAAATTCCAAAAAAAATTCTGTCTGTCTTTCTTTTCTCCATCTACTTGTCTCTCCTTCTGTATCTCTCTCTCTCTCTGGCTCTCTTTCGGTCTCTCTCTGGCTCTCTTTCGGTCTCTCTCTCTCTCTCTCTCTCTTGCTCTCTTTCGGGTCTCTCTCTCTCTCTGTCTCTCTTTCGGGTCTCTCTCTCTCTCTGTCTCTCTTTCGGTCTCTCTTTCTCCATCTACTTGTCTCTCCTTCTGTATCTCTCTCTCTCTGTCTCTCTTTCGGTCTCTCTCTCTCATCTCTCTCTCTCTCTCTCTCTCTCTCTCTCTCTCTCTCTTTCGGTCTCTCTCTCTCTCTCTTTCGGTCTCTCTCTCTCTCTCTCTCTCTCTCTCTCTCTCTCTCTCTCTCTCTCTCTCTCTCTCTCTCCCTCTCCCTCTCCCTCTCCCTCTCCCCTCTCCCTCTCCCTCTCCCTCTCCTCTCTCTCTCTCTCTCTCTCTCTCTCTCTCTCTCTCTCTCTCTCTCTCTCTCTCTCTCTCTCTCTCTCTGTCTCTCTTTCGGTCTCTCTCTCCCTCTCCCTCTCCCTCTCCCTCTCTCTCTCTCTCTCTCTCCATCTAGCCGTCCATCCCTCTGTGTCTACACGTAAATGTCCCTCTACCTTTCTGTCTCTCTTTTTCTGTCTCTCTTTCTCCATCTAACATCTAATGCCGCTTAAGTATTGTGATACCAATGTGCATCAAAACCAGTACAGTCTTTCTTTTGTGAATAGATGATATCTTCCGAACAGACTTTCCCCTGTGCTTTATAAAGTTCTCTGAGATCTCTGGTATGTTGCGCTACTGACGTTGACGGCGTATTGTTAAATATGATCTGATTATCGCGCAAGTTACAGACAAATAACACCACAGTTTGTAATGTTAGTGTGTCAGTAGTCCACATGACTGTGTTTCTGCACAGACCTGTTTCAGGCACAGCCCAGCATTAGAGAACACAAACATCCCTTTGACTTCACGGACCCCCCGTGTGATGAAATGACAGATTGAAAACCGTGCGAGCTGTATACAAAGGCAAGTGTAGAATAATAACAGTGAAGAGCAAGAGAGGAATGTGTGTCGTGTTTGGGCCGTTAGATAGACCGCTCATTCAGAAAAGAGTTTGTTGCTTGTGTTTTTGGCTAGAATCGCGAATGTATTTGGCTTTTACAGGTAACATGACATGCAAATAGAGCAGGATGTATTTTCTAGGATTGAGAGATTTTCCTCTTGTCATAAAGAAGCAACACAACTTTATTCATGTGATCTTTGATACCAAAGGGTTTTTCATGAAATATTGCAGCGTTTATTGTAAATAGTTTATCAAAGTGGGTCATTCTCTTTTCAAAATACGTGTTCCCCTTATAATCTTCAGTTAAAGGATGCTGTTACATCCATTGTGCCTTCTTGATACTGCTAAACGTGCTGGGTGCTCAAGCTAAACATGGTCAACTTGTTAAAAGCTCGGAAATAACTCGGCTTTGACAAAACATATTATTCCCAAGAGACAAAAGATCTTTATCAGATCTCAAATATTTCTTCTAGGCATCAATAAGATTTTAAAAAGAGAGCAAATGGAAATCTCTGCTTGAGCTTCTCACAAATCTCCCAAATTTCTCCGAGCTCAGATTTGTCAAGACTTCAATATCATTGATCAATATGAACTTAAACATTTCTCATCAAACTTATTTTACTACATTTTAAAGCTCCATACTCTTATTTCTGTTTTCATTTCTCTTAAGTCATTTTAGGACCGTTTTAGACCAATTTGATGCTTTAATAAAACGCAACTGAGAACTCCATCAAATCTCATGAACTAAAACTTCAGAGAAATAAAGTTTTTTTTCTGGGTTTTCATATTATTAGGGTAGATTGATTTGTTGCTCGTCTTATTTGTGTTAGTCGCTTTATATTAAAGTTTCTACTAAATGCTTAAAGGGATTCTATCACCATTTACTCATCCTCAAGGGGTTCAAAACCTGTATACTTGTATACACCACCTGAGGGTGTGTGAAAACTGCTTTTGTCGGCAAATTGTTAGAATTAGAGTTCATTTTACCACCAAGAGACAGCTGCCCTGGGGTATCACACACTTTAAACTCATACAGAAATGGTAAAAATAAGGCCATTACATATATTTCCCTGTGTCCTGTCTTCCCCGAGACGGATTTTCAGTCTTTTTTTAATGTCTTGTGTCTGTGTGGTCCAGACAAATAACTTCAGTTCCTTGTCAAATGCCGCACGCGGGGATATTTCAATGAGGTACAGTGAAGCGTTCGCACACAAACACAGAAAACATAATGTGCTCGGCTTTTATCAGGAACATCGAGCGCTGTTTCCGGCCCGCTGTGTTATACTTTATGCCTTTGAGGCCCGTGTTTACACTTCCAAAGTGTGTGTGTTCTTGTAGTCACCCACGGTGCGGAAATGTGTCCCCACAGGCTTCTTGTATAATTCTAGGTAGGCATGGAGTTCACACCCATGACTGCACGTTCTCTTTTTCCCGCTTTGTCTGTTGAACGTGTAGCGAAGCTGTTCCTAGAAATTGCCAGCGGAGCAGCCAAGCTCGAGAGTTGATGTTTGTGAGTTTGTTGTGTAGAGGTGGTCCATCTCTGCCCCAGGCGAGGGGGTTATTAGCTCATGTTAAAACCTCTTTCCATATCTCACGCCTGCCAAGAGCACATTCTTCGCTCAAAATCAAACCAGGCCATGAATCTGCGTTCGTGCTGTGAATCTCAGTCCGTTGATGTACTGTAAGTCCGGGTCATTAGGTTGCGGGACATTACAATGCGGTTGTGTCACTTGTTTTGGTTCAGAATCAGGTACACACTTACTTCATTTTGTCTTAGCTTGGTTATTAAAATCTGTAAACGTGGGCTCAATAAACGTGTGTGTTGTTGCCCAAACAAACACCTCAAATCCTTCGTGACCTAATTAAAATCGAACATCAAAAACTCAAAAGCCAGTTTTAAAGATCTCTGGAACGCTTTAGGTTGTCTTAAGGTTGGGATATCTTGGATTTCAATAACTTACACCGCAGAGGTGGACTACGCCTTGTGTTGGCAGTCGGGGTGAGTTTTATCACGTGCGAAGCTCTAATGGCTATTTTCTTTGAATTCTCTTTATGAAGTGCAGTTTATACAGTTTTGTGTATTGGTAAGGAAAGGCAACAACAACATGAAAACATCAGGTTCACATCAGGGTTTACAGCGTGTGGAGAATTTGGACAGGTATCAGTATTATCTGGCTACCCGAGAGCAGATGTGTTGTGGATGTTCATTCTCAGAGAGATGTTTGACATGCTTGGTTGGTTCTTTACTGGCCGGCTACACCTGCTAGAAACGTTTTGGGCCAGTTGGACAGCGATCGATTCTTTCAGACCCCTTTCCTAAAATTGTAAGGGATGCATTCGTCCCGAACGCATTCGTCCCGTTCCACCTTATTTTAACATCCAGAAACAGATCGGATGACTTATGCACTTAAATAAAAATGATGTCACAAGGGATGTAACTGTTGAAAAGCAATTATTACATGTGACGATTTAAGCCGGTTGAGATGTTATTTGAATCGCAATACATGTTTCGAACAGCAGGGGCTGCTGGGTTTACTGCAAACTTGGCAAACGTGGATACGCCGATATTTCTTAATTGTAAACAAATCCAAGAAATGCAAAATTGCAGCTTAGTTTGTTGTTTGACATAAAAGATATTTATATTTTACAAAGTAATGTGCAGCACTCGAGAAATAATAAAAGGGCAATCGTTCATTTCTAGTTTGTCTCAACTCATCTGGTAAAAATAAATTGTGAATAAGTCGTATTGTGAGATCAGTATCGTGTTGTTACTTCCCTAGTCATAATTTTTCCACCCTCATCAACTGTACATGACTTTTTTAGAATGCGAAAGAAGATATTTGAGTAATGTCAATAAACATAATTTTCGTTAAATGCTAAGATTTGACAGTCTTCTCCATCTTTCTCTTTCACTCCTGCTTATTACATTTGCGGTTCGCCCGGCTCCCGTTATACCCGAGAGCCTCGTGCTCTGTGTTCACCGCATACTTCGGTCATTATTTTTTCATTTTCTCTATTTTTCTTCATCATTCCACTCCTCCCAGTCTCCATCATTTCTCTCTGCGATGCTAGAGTCAGCATTCCTGTGGTTCGTGGGTCCGGGGCCGGATTCAAACCCTGCGAGAGGCCCGTCAGCGCTGCTCCCGGACCTGTCAGAGAATGTGAAGTCTTAGCTATACAGGGAAGCGTTAAGATGTTTTTAGTGACATTTATGTTTGTTGTTGTCACATCAGCGTGAAGTGCTGGTGAATTGTCATGAGTTATTTTGCCGCAGGTGACCCGATGAATACACATGCGCGGATGGCAATAAAAAGACAATTTCCACTTTTAAAATCTCCCTTTTTTTAATATTTCTGCCATATGTTGAGTAATTTCTATTTGCATTTTTATAACAAAAATATTTTTCTGTGATAACCTTGAATTTGATCGCAGTTGTCATGTCTTATCATGCTGTCAGTCTTTCACATTGCTGTTGGATGACTTTATGTCCTGAGGTTTGATCTTATTTAAATGTTGCTGTCACACCATAGGACGAATTTGCATATTAGTGTGTCAACCACCCAAATACAAGTTTATATATATCATAGACTGTATAAAATATGGATGTAGTGTCCGTGACGTCATCCATATGGTTTCTGTTTTGAAGCTTAAAGTGGGCGCAGTCGGACATCGCCATCTTAGCAGCCCGTCACTCCCGGATAATCGAAAATGGGCAAAGAGGCGGGACGCGGTTGGAGCTTAGGCGCCTAGTTATATAGACTTCAACTTCATTTATGCATATAGCAAATTTAAATGCAACGTTGTTGCCCAAAGTGCAATCCATTTTATCCGGACCAAGATTTTTAACATGGGGCTCAGTGACATTCTGCTCTCTTTTGGAGCCGGTCTTTAGTGGTCAGTCAAAGAATTGCAGTTTAAGTCACTTCTGTATTTGCTTCACGAGAGAGATCGGATCGGCTTGATACACACACACACACACACACTCATATATGTTTTACTATCTCCATGGGGACAGTCCATAGGCGTAATGAGTTGTATAGTGTACAAACTGTATATTTTATCCCCTAAACCTAAAGATCGTAGAAAACATTAAGCATTTTGACATTTTCAAAAATTATCGTTCCGTACAATTTATAAGGTTTTTCTTTGGTCCCCACAGTGTCATAGTGGTGTGAATTCAGGTTATATCCCCTAACAAATAAAAACCAAGTCCACACACACACACACACACACACACAAATATAATATAATATAATAAATATATCACATTTATAATAATAATTTGTAATGCATAATATGTATATTTAATATACTTATACTGTATATATTACATCATATTACACGAATTAAAACTGTGCTTTACAGTTTAGGAAATATCCTTTTTTTTAAATAAACACATTAATTGTAGACACAAATGCATAACTGAAAAAAAATGAGAAAATCTTTTTTTAAAGATTATCGGTGACAACACGTGTATAGGGCTGTATGGACCCTCCATCTTGTTTCCATTCAGAAAAGTCTATATCTGCCCCTGCGTACTAATGTCCATTCTCCTGTTTTTACCTGTAAGAAACCTTTAACGCTGAAGCGTTTATGACAGTAATGAGATATACAGACACGGTTGTTCACGCTGTTGTTGTAAGTCCTGGCGCACAGTAGTACCCAGTAAATTAAACCTCTGCAGCGATGAGAAAAAATCCGCAGCAGAACAATATTTACTCAGCAGTAATTTTCTGTGGAATTTTTTGGGGAAGATCATTTGAAAAAGTCTACAATAGAGTCTTTGAGCAGCTCGGTTTGAGTCTGGCTTTGGAGCCGAGCCAGAGGACCAGGTCTCTTAAATTCACAGAATGAAGGGGCTCTTTTATTAAGTAGCTGGAAAGCAGACACGCACACACAGAACGGCCTGTGTTAAGCATGCTGGGAATGACGTGTGACTGTACCGTGTGTTAAAGTTGTGTTTGTTGCCGAGACCTGATCTTTCTTATTGGGTTTAGAGTCGGAGACTCAACAGGGGCGTGCGAGTTTTTGTGAGGTTGTTGTTTGTAATTGTTTGACAAGATTGTGCTCATTACAAATGGAAACGCTATTACTGTTGGACAGCGGTGGGCTTTTAAATGGGCTTGTGTTGTTAGTGATGTGTAGATCTCAAGAAAACAAATGTGTGTTTGTGTGTGTACCTGTAAAACAGGTGGGTGGTCAATAAATGATGTTTTGTAGCAGTCAATGCTCATTTTGCTGAGTCCGGTGACGTTGATGCGGGTTGATGTGCAACTATTAGATTTGGAAACAATTTGTTCGTAATAAAAATTCCCCAGTTTATGTCAAACGTTCTCCATAAAGGGGAAAATCTAATACGCTCGCATTCCAGAAATCCTCATAAAGGTCTGCTTTGGGTGGATGCAAATGCTAAATCTCACGACACATTAATCTATTAAAATCTTACAAGCAAACACACCATACAGAGGTGTACGTTCAACGTCGGTAAGCGAAATAAACGACTTGCACAAGAGACGCGAACGACAGGTTTTATTTGAACGTTTTTATTGTTTGCGACTTTTAGAAAACAGAAACATATATACAAACAAATATAAAAAGCACTTCCCAAATTAAACAGGGAAATTTAGAGATACAAATATATTCACAAATCTTTTCAATACGTCGTACTGTACATACTCATGAGTTTTGTGTTCCAGTTTGGATCCTTCCCTTAAGCAGAAGGCAGCAGACAGCACAATTTTTTTTATTACAAAATTGTAGAAACAATGACAACAAGTGACAGGTTGTAGAACAAGTGCTAAAATAGTAACACAATTCCTCACAGAGGTAAGTCAGCACAGCAGCTCTCAGTGTCTCTCGCTTTGGCATTTTCGGGTAAACATAACCTTTAAGAACTCATAGGGACATACAGTATCTGTAGATTCTCCCTCATCTTATGTTTCATGTGAGTATTTAATGGCATGGTGGATCTTAGTTGTTTTTACATCTCAAAGAGCTCTTTAAAGAGCTGGAGTGTACAGTATGTGCTTTTTTTGGTTGGGTTTGGTTTAGATTGAGCTTATAGATTTAGTCACACATAGTTGTACTGTAGCACTTACGAAACTTGAATGGTTTTGAACATAAAAACATTTGAAACACGTCCTGTGTCAGAAAGACAAAGATGATCAGATGATACAAAATGTTTTTCCCCACATATAAATAGTGCAAATAATAATTTTGCAGACGGATGCAGAATCTCAATCTTGACCCAAGATTTTTTATCTTGCGTGTATTTTACCAACGAGGGTTCTGTCTCTTTTTGATTCATCAGCTGTCTGCCTGTTTAACTTCAGTTTAAAAAAGGGATTTTGTTTCAAATCAGCGTGGACTTCTCACTACTTCAGTAACGTCAGTCTAAGTAAAGCCTTTGATTTAGTTGGTTTAATATGGTGTTTTGTCGTGCTAGACGGGGCACGAGCAGCCTGGTAACAGTCACATATTTGTACAAAAACATATTTTTTTTCCCGTAAAAAAGTAAATATAAAAGAGTCCAAATTGCAACGTCACAAAGCATAACAGTTAAAGTTCACAAGCATCACCCTTCTTCTGACTTTAGAAGTCCAAGTCTTCAGTTCCCTACTCACATGTAGGGCTTTGAGTTCACAGTTAGCACAGTTCTATAGAGCTGCACAAATTAGCTACACAACGAAATATCAGCAACGTGTTTCAGTCAGCCTTGTGTCCTTTAAGGAGGGGCAACCGTTTGAAAATGCAGATTACAAAGCACTTTGGGGGACACCATTTTGATTTTGCACAGAAATATCCAAATAAGATTGCACCAGGGACGGACTAAGTACCACCATTTTTTTATGAGGAACCTGGTGGTTAAGTGAAGGCAAGGCAACAGTCATCTTAAGCATGTAAATGACTCACTGTTTTTTAGTTATTAGAAATACGAGGGTCTCAAACCGCTCGTGTTGTTGTTGGCAGTACAGTTATCTTGCATTAGTGGCACCTCGTAGTCCAAGCCACCATTTTGCACTGTTGATGGACACAAGATAATCTCCTGCTTTTGAGGTAAAGCCCCGTTCTCCAAACCCTCCAGCTCCAGCTGTGAGGGGTCGCATTCTAAGTCAATGTGTCCCTTAGATTTTTTCTTGTGCATGAAGCAAGCTACACCAACTGCGATGGCCACTAGAATCAAAAGAAGAAGGATGGCGACGGCAGGGATGAGCATCTTCGTGAGTTTTGGGTTCTCCAAACGTGCTCCAGTAGGTGTTCGTAGCTGACTCACTGTTTGGGCCTCTGTGCATGCACTGTCAATGTCTTCAGGCTCATTCAGTGGACTGGCACATACAGAGTAGGTGGTGTTTGACTGGAGACCTCGTAGTGTGTACTCCGGGTAAGAAGGGGGAACGCTGAGGGTCTTGGGACGTTTATCCGGGCCAGAAAGGTTCCTGTAAGTTAACCGTACTCCGCGTATGTGTGGACGCATATCAATGTATCGGTGAAGGTCTAAAAGTATGGAGGAGCTGGTTACCACCGATGCCGTGATTTCAGGATCCACTATGCCAAATTCTGTAGGGATGTCCTCATGTGGCAAAATCTCCTCGATTTCACAGTATGTTCCTGATGTTCCTGGGAGACAGATGCACTCAACGGATCCCTGATGGTCTAGCCAACATGTTCCTCCATTTAGGCAGATGTTTGAAGGACAGAAGGTTGATCTTAGCTCAGGGTCAATGCTAGCACTTGGGGTAGGGGCAGGGTCATGGCTGAATTTAGTAGAAGAGTTATCACTAGGTTTGGGATGGAGCACTGCATGTGTCGTGTTTGGCAAACTGGTTATCACAACCGGGGGCGCCACAGTGGTTTTTACAATCCGTGTTGTAACGGTTGTAGTGGTCGGACATCCGAAGTCACTGTGTCCCAGTCTCTCAAGCACCTTGCCAGCATTTACAGGTGGGAAGTGGCAACGGGTCTCTTCTGTCCTACCTAGCTGAATTTTATTAATCTGAAGCCAGCTAGGAAACCAAGCCAGATTGCAAAGGCAGTTGAAAGGGTTCTCAGCCACAGTCAGTTTCTTCAAGTGAGGAAATAACTGTGTTAAGCTCTCTGGCAACCCCTGTAGGCTTAGATTGCTAATATCTAGGTCCTTAAGCTCTGCCATCTTCTCGAAGTCCTCCCAGTTTACAGGGCCCATTGGATTTCCCGCCAGGCTGAGAGTAATCAAGCCCTTTGCCTCCCGCAGCATAGGTGGAAAGACAGTTAAATGATTACCGGAGATGTCGAGCTCATGAAGGTTGCTGAAGCTTTCCAGCAGCTCCTCGTTCAACCTGCTAAGCCCCAGTCCGCCTAATTTTAATGATTCCAGTTTGGGTGTCTGGAGGTCATCTGGCTCCAGTGAGGGGATGCTGTTAAACCGCAGGTCCAGAAGGAGCAGCTTGGGCATTGTAAGAGCAGGCATCATTGTCAATTTGTTCCCTTGCAGCTTGAGCTCCAGCAGCTGCTGTAGTCCATCAAAAGCTTCAGGGTGGATGCTCTCGATGAGGTTGCTGAAGAGATACAGCCGCTCCAGATGGTCCAGTCCGGCAAAACTGTGCTGTGATATGTGGACAATCTGATTGGATGAAAGGTCAAGGTTGTGGAGGGAGGAGAGCGGTCCGAACACACCATCTGGCAGCTCTGTCAACTTGTTCTGACTTAGATCCAAATTCTCCAGGTTGCTCAAACCTTCAAAGTCCTCCTCAGACAGAATCTCAATACCATTTTTAAAGACAAATAACTTTTCAATTGTTGCGGGAACGTCGGTGGGCATCCTTGTGTCTCTGCGACCGGCACAAAATGCGCTATACTGGCCAATACAGACGCAGTCTTTTGGACAGGCCTTTCCCATCGATGGGAACAACAAGAGGTGATACAGGAGAAGGGGCAGCCGTAGCATGAGGAAGGGCTTCATGTTTCTGGCTACATGCAACCCTCACAGCCTGCAACAAAACAAAAAGACAATGAATGGTAAGTCAACATTTACACAATCAAGGTCAGGTGTTCTTTGAGCTCGACAAACAGGTACAGATGTCTTTACTGAACACTTCAATCTTCTTACAATAAAACTTGGAAATCAATGATGCAACAATTGAGGCTTGAACATAATTTGGAAACCTAGACTAAAAGTTAAAGTGACTTTCTTGCTTCAAATAAAATCAAGGTATCCCATGGCTCACCGTTTGCCTGTCTGCTTTGTTTTTGTCTTTGTGGTCTTTCTCTTTATGAAGTGGGCTAAATGGGATTATAAATGTTGCTTTAGACCAAGTGCTTTCAACGGGGGATCAAAGGCGAGGTCTCAGGACATGATTCTCCACCAACAATAGTTTCACCAACAGGCTGCGGTAGTGACAAAAAGACTTGCAGAAACGTTTTTCAAACAGAAAGTTCCAGCAGGTCTTTGTCACTACTGCAACCTGTTGCTGAAACTATTGTTGGAGCAGAAGCATGTCAAGAGACTTTACCTTTGATCCCCCTTTGCAACCTGTTGCTGATACTATACGGATTGTCTATGACAATGTGGGTTTGGTAGTTTTGATGATGTGAACAAAACCGAAATCTGTATAGTTGATGACAAGAATATGAAGCGTCGGACGTGAACTTTGTAAAGTTTCTGGTGAGGTTGATCGTAGAACCACAATGAACTACGTTAACTTTACAGTCATTGTTTACAGCAGAACGTCACTCGACCTTCTTATCTTGCTTTTAAGAGATTTTATCTCGTTCCTTCTGAAACGTTTTCACATTATAAAGGTTCAACATGTTCCTTTTAAATTTGGTGATGAACTCAGATGTTGAACGTCCCAGGCTTGTCGGATGATCTCAGACCTTTAGGGAGCAACGTGAAAGTCAGGGAACAGAGCGAGGACAAGATGAAAGAAATGAAACTGGGAGGCTGGTGAGAGCTCGGGAAGCTCTTTATTATCTCCTGTGAGATTAGTCACTCCAGTATCTGGCCTTGAAATGGAAGGGTGGAGAAGATTCTCTCTCTCTTTCCCATTTTCTATGTATTTCCGTGTGTGTGGTGTTGAGGGAGGGTTGTATTAATAGTTCATGTTAAGGTGAAATTCTCTCACTCAGCTTTATTTGTCAGTGAAGCTGGGGATCTCACCAAAACCACTCACGTTATTTAGGAAACAGAAAACTCAATCGATTGTTTTGATGGTCGATTAAGAAAACGGTGATCTTTAGAACTAATGGCGTGTACAATCAGAATATTTGGTCATTTTTAGGTCATCACTGACTGACGTGAGGTCATCCGAGGACAGTCGTCCCGGGAGAGATGATTGGTCTGTGTTTCGTTGTGCTTTAAGGAGGTCTGAAAGCCGTAGAGCAGGTTCAAACGTTCCTGTTGTTCCACTGTCGGCTGTGATGCAATTTCTGAAAATTTGTTTCGCTGCAGCTCTGTGCAAATAAATCGAGAAAGAAAGGCCGGGGCGACTGCCAGACTCATGCATAGTTTTCCTTGTATCTTTCCCTTTTTCTATTGAATGCAACTTTCTCAGCGACACACAAGGTCGAAAGTGCACACTTGATAATGTTATGATATTTTAAAAACCTTTTGTATGTGATTTTGCCTCTCTCATAAAACACACTATACGTCTTGTTCTGTAATAAGCTGTATTATGATCTGTGCCTGAAGCAGTCTTGTAGGAATGGCGCTGATCAACAAGATCTTACGATCAAATTGAGAAAGCATCAGCTAGCTCTACCCTGCCAAGATTTAACAAACGCTTGTTTCCTTTACCAAAGAACAACTACCCCGGGCATTGTGATAAAATCACACCGGTCTCCGTTCAGTGATGTGTGACACTTTACAGTCTGTCAAGGGCTGATTAACTGTTTTACTGGGAGCAGTAATGGGAAAAAGACCTTTCAGATAACCTGATAACAGGTGGAGCACAGAGGTTTATGGGCAGAGGGGGTCATAGGTCGGAGCTGTCTCATGCTGTTTTGCTCTCAGAGCACCGTGAGAATAGCTTCGGTTGAATCTGTGTGAGGTGGACAGACGACACGCTCGCCATTTAAAATATACAGTACCTTTTATTTTATGAATTAATCTCTTTTCTTTATACCATTTTTAACTAAATATAAATGTTATGAAATATATTTTTTGTTAAATTCTAGAAATATAATAAATGTATTTATAAATGTGATATCATTTATAAATTTGTTTTTTGTAGTTATTGTAGTAATTATATATATCTATAATATGTAATATAATATGTAATATGTATATATTTAATTATTTAAGGTCACACTTTATCGAAAGGTCCAATTTACGCTATTAACAAACCATTTACTACAACTTTTGCCTCGATAAACTCCCAATTTGTTGTTTATTAATAGTAAGTAAGGTAGTTGTTAGGTTTAGGCATTGGGTAGGATTAGGGATGTAGAATACGGTCATGCAGAATATGTGCTTTATAAGTACTTATAAACAGCCAATATGCCAATAATAGGCATGTTAATAACAACTAGTAACAATTGGTCCCTATTCTGAAGTGTTATCGATATATAAAATAATTAATTGTGCTTTAATTATTTATATATTGTTATTATATAAGCTGTTAATAAAACACTACATTATACAGTTTGTATATATATATATATATATACTGTATATAAGTGTATGTGCGTGTGTGTACGTACCTTTTTGTACGTTTAAAAAAGAAAATGATGTACTGGCTTTTTATTTCACATTACAATATCATGAACTATCACAAGAAGAATCTCAGGCTGCTATCCACGCCGTGGGAGTTCTCCTCTAGTGCAGTTTGATCTCAGATAAACCCCCATCCCGAACTCATAGATCCTCCGTCCTCCCCCCACCAGCCGCTCTTATCACGCAGCGGACGAAAAAAAAACACATCTCTGGGATTTACCCTTAAGCCTTCAAATCTGCGCTGACTGACTCCCCGCTGCGCTCCGTCCTTTCAAGAGCCTCCGTCGTGGAGATGCTGGACCGACCTGTCAGGTTTATGCGATGAAGATGTCATTGCGGTATTGTCTGCCTCGGCTTTGTAGCATCTTCCGGCACCCCCTCAGCCCTCGAACGCTTTGTTTAAACATTCTTAGGATACGCGTGTCTGGTGAATTTCAAGAGCTTTCTATCCTATTAACACAGTATTCCTCAGGGTCTGACAGTAGCGGTAGTGCTTCAGTTCCTCTTTTTGTGCGGTTCGTACACCTGGCGCTTTGCATATTCTTGAGCATTTCATTCAAAGAAATGTAATTGGCATTAAAACGCTGTGGAATTTAAATAGCTGTTCGTAAGGACGTTATTGCTCACGGCTTTCACCCGACACATAAAGAGCAGTCAGGTAACGGTAAAATGAATAGCTCTCTTTAACGTTGTCTCTCACGGCATTCTTAAATCTTAAAGAAAATAAGTGCAAAGGAATGAAGTGAGGGGCCCGTGAGGTGACCGGTGCCATGAAAGCCTCGCTAGATCCACATCAGAGCAGCTGGGGGAAAGAGACGGCGTTGGTAGGAAAAGAAATAGTTTGGCCAAGTGTTCCTCATCAGGTTTGGAGGAAATTGAAAAAAATGTGGTTATTAACTCACTCTTTTGTTACGTTAGAGATCTTTCAAAGGACTTTAGATATAGCACGTACCTTAAAAAGACTATCATCATCATTATATTGTAATTCAGTGGTCCAAAAGTTTTCTAGCATTACTGAAACATTAAAACTAAATACAACAACAGAACATTTGGAAATAAGTCGAAATGTTAAACGAACATATTTAAGGCTTAAGACTTTCAGCTGGTTTTCCGGAAACTATTCTCAGTCTAACGTAAGTGTTAGAGACGCCTTGATCGAAAACAACTTGCACTGAAATATTTTAAAATACACCGCTGCCATTTTGTTTTGTATCAGGATGCACATAGTAATGTTTTTTTGGTAAATTATGTTTTTTAAAACAACTTAATTATCCTAATTTAACTAAGTTTAGGCTAATCCTTGTCTGGGAAACCGTCCCTTTAAATTATTATGTGAGTCAAAAAGTTATTTTGGATAACTTGTTTACATCTTGCTAAATAGTTTATGGATAAATCTACATGCTTTTGCTTAATAAGAGGATTACCATTGCATAGAATGTTTTTTATACATTACAGAAAACATATATTTATAGAAAACAATTGATATAATGTACACTATAGAAATTATTTAAGTGTTAACGTATAATTTCAATTTACTGTGTTTAAATTTTGCCTGATTATAAAATGATGTAACCAATAAAAACCTGGTTGAAATTTAGTAATCGACTTATGTTATAAAACTAAATTGCCATTACTTGATCACACAATCTATTACAGAATATTTTGTATTCAACATTTCCAATTTTTTTGGCAGCTGACACCTCCACAGGTCACACTGCATATCAGCGATAGGTCTCTGTATAGTTCACAGGTGAAAGAATTGTGAATGTGTTTTTTAGTAGTTTAACAGAAGCTCTGAGAAAAAACGGCAATTTTGGGGTTGATTCTGGAACCCTTAATGTCCATGACCCTATGCTGAGATAAAACAAGAGACCTCCTGCCTCACCTGACCACAGCTGGACCCTGTTACCCACAATGCACCAGAGCCATCATTCAACCTGACAGCGCGCAGCCATAAAACACTATTGCGTGGCAGCGGGAGTAAGAAAAAACCAACGAGAAAGAAGAGATAAATGTCAGTGATACAAACGGCGAGTATCATCAATCGTCTCAGCGGTCTTAACCTGAACATGTCATCTTGTGCATTCAATTGAACGCTTTAATCATGCATGCATTGAGTGGAAGTATTTTCATTGTTAGGTAACGTGCCGATACCTGCTAAACCTGATGTGGCATTTTTGTTTACTCTTTGATGAAAAGCATTGTACAGATTACAGTTCAATAGAGTAATGCAGTACTGTTTTGTTGTTATAGTTCAGTAGGTCAGAGGTGGTCTGTACGTCATACATACTGTTTTTTTCTGTGTGTCACACTATAAAAATAAAATATTTAGGTTTTTGTATTTGTGTTATGGTTTCTATACAAATATTAAAAACCTTAAACAATATATGTTGTATTTATCAACATTGAGTTTATGCTTAAAACAATAAAATATTACAGATGTAAAGAATATTATTTTTCTTTTCCCGTTGATAAATATAATTTCTTGTTTAAAGCATGAACTCGCTTTATTTGTATCATTATTATGTTGTGTATTCTATGTTATTTAATAAAAAAATGTTCGTTTAAAAATATAAATCAGAAAACTAGAGAAAATGACGAAGCACTCACTTTTTGCAGTGCAGTGAAGACTTCTATAAATATGTGTGATCCATCTGATAATATCTCTCTCTCTCTCTTTCCTTGTTTTCGTGACGTGTGCCAGATTATAATCTGATAAAAGCGTTTGTCAATACGGGATTTACAGTCCTAGCTTTGATGAAAGAGCCAAACTATCTGCAATGTCCATAAAGAAGTTGTAAGTCTTATCAGAAATAAAAAGATCTGATCTAACATGAAGACTTCAGGACACGTTCAAGTGTTGTTGTTATTTACGTGAGTGTGGAAATTGTACGCAACCCCTCTGCGTTATAGTAAAAGCGTTGAATACGATCTCCTAGATCTTTCACAGTGGTGCAGATAAGCATCTTTGCCCACAACCTCAGCCCGACATGCTCATTTAAGTAACAAAGAATCAACAGTGTTCGCTGTTCATTTGGTTGTCGACTGCGGGCTACAGGAGGCATGTCTGCTCTAGTGTGTTCTGGCTGCGCTGGGCTCCTTTTGTTGCGACGCCTCTAACATCACAGAGATGGCGGGGTTTGAGTTTTGACGCAGGTTGTCTTCAAACCCGAGAGCCGGCAGGTGCTTCGTGCATGTTGTTGCCCCCGGCGAGCATTGAAACCCAACGCTGCGGACGTGTGCCTGCGCGGACGGGGCGACATGCGGCCTCGGGGGGAAAAGGATTCCAAATATGTGCACGTCCAGAAGGAACGTGTTTTGTCAGTTGCATGAGTGTTTGAGCAAATCTTTATCCTGTCGTTTCAATAAATGAACCAGAAGCTAGAAAAAGGCCCTGCCGTCACCACACGTTCCTCTCAGTCACCGTATGGAGAGATTGATGATTTAGATAAGCTCTCTACGAAAGCGCTGTATTGAAACCAACAGGCCAAGCATTGTCCATATTACTCTTGACATAGATTGTTAGATAACATCAGCTTTGGTGCGTCCACACGTTGCTATTAATCACAGTCTGGTTTGGTTAGATGATAACCTTACAATCTGATTTGAGGCCCGTCGGGTGGGGTGCGCAGGTTAACGGAGGTCACAAGTCACTTACAAAGGCCTTTTAGGTTTACTCAGGTTACAAGAACAGTGGCGTTCTTAGGAAAGGAAGTCATATGGGTTTGCGACGGCCAACCTTCCGCGCGTTTAACGTTTAAAAGAACCACCAAATTTTACCCTATGAGTTGAATTATGACTTTAGATTTATGCAAATGACGCAACAAGGCCGTAAGGCTAACGTGATGCATTTGACAATTGCAGTCGAGTAACAGCGGAGTAGCAGCGGCTTGGCGTCCTCCGGTGTTTTAACCGCTGTCAGTCCGAACGGCTGTTAAGAGGCAGAAAGGCGCCGTGGTGTTAAGCGGTGTTGAGCTCACAGTCGTGAGGTCTGAAATGAAGCATTAATGTGTGTGAGGCCGGCGTTGGGTCGTATGCCCAGCTGGACAAAGATCCAGGGCTTAAAGGGCCAGTTTAGCCGAAATAAAAATTCTGTCTTCATGTACTCACCCGGGACTCTGTATACATTTCTTTGTTCTGATGAACACAGTGAAAGATATTTGGAAGAATGCTTGTAACCAAACAGTTCTTGGCCACCGTTGACAACCATAGTTGGAAAAATGACAACGGTAGTCAAAAGTGTCCCAGAACGGTGTCCTTTCCCACATTCTTCAAAATATCTCATTTTGTGTTCAACAGAACCAAGAAATTGATAACACATTTTTTCCTACTATGGCAGTAATGGCTTAGACACTTTTTGTGACTTAAAAACATTGAGTAACGCAACGCGCCATAGAGCGAGAAAGAGTTTCAGACTTATTTACGATATGTAACTTTACGAGTGTGAGTCATTCTTAAATTCTTTTTCGGTGACTTGCAACCACAAACATTTGCTTAAAGTGACTCAACCTGTTCTGTCATTCAAACTAGAGAGTTTTGAGTGCGCTCGTTTTATCTTTTGTGTTTTAAGCGCAATAGTTTAAGCAAATATCGGGTGATCCGTACTAGCTTTTACAAATATCCTAGAGCGATCCAAACGTAACGGCACTTCTGCGTCTAGAGTCTCATTATATCTGATTGTTTGGTGATGGGCATTGTGTATTTCTAAGTTTAGTTGGGTTGCCCGCAGGACAGCGCTTGACATTCTTGACATCCCTTGACATGCATGTTTACACACACATACAGACGCGCGTGCTGTCGGGCAACAGGCGGGAATGAGAGGAATGCGAACGAGCACGAGACTTGAAGCAGTTACCGAAGGTAAATCACTGGTTTGTGTGACAGGGGGTTTGCAGAAGTGTAGGTTTATCTCCGCTTTCATTGGCTTTGTCTGTCAGCTGCCTTCACGGGGGGGAAATCATGTGAAGGAACGCAGGACATCACCAATCCCCAGCGTAAACAAAGAGCCGTCTGATAAGAAGAGCAAATGAGAGAATAGTACAAATAGCTGTCTTAAGATAACATGCCACATCACCTATTCAGTCTAAGAGCTGCTGTGATGTCAATCTAACTTTGGGTACTTTTATAGTCGTCAAAATGATCCCAGTTCACTTCGATCCACAAAACTCTTCCAAATGTTTGCATTTTCCGGCCCTTGAAACGCGTTTTTGTCTGGTTTTCCAGTACAAATATCACAAAATCCTGAAATTAAGACACATGCACTTGAGAAGTCTTTGTTTAAAAAATATGATATCAGCCAATGGGGAAAATAAGCTAAATACGCATTAAAAAATAATGTGAACACCATTTGCTGTTTTAAAAACAATACCGGCTTAAATGTGATCCTTTTTCACAGTCAAGACTTAAAATCGTATTTTTCTTCTCAAGCAAACGTATCTTGATTTAATATGAATGTGTATCACAACTGGACATCAGTCTACAAATATTCGTATCATTTTAGTATTTTTAGAAAACAAACTCGCCGCACCTTTATGAATGTGACACATGTCAGAAATCTCTGCCGCTCGCCAAAACTTCTACATCACGTAGGAACTTCTCATTCTCCAGATTCTTCTGCGTTTGCTGTGAGTTTCAACTGCTGTTTTGTATGTGTATGCTTCGCATGTGTACTTGTCTAGGAATGTTTTGTATGTTGTCAGTGACAGATCTTTTAAAGCTCCTCGTTCCAACTGATCGTGTAATTTGGCAACGGAGGACCTGCTTGTATAACCGGCTTGATTTCTGTTGTTGATTTTTCGACTGTGGTAGCCCTGGGGCTATAACTCTCAAACACATGACATCTTACACATGACAACAGAACTTTTGCATTATTCGACCAGTTGCTTTTTTTACTGGTGTGGTGACGAGACCCCACAGACAGCGGAGACGCCAGCGGACTGTGACTGTCGCTAGAGTATTCTATCCATTGTTTTAGACATCACAGACCCGGGGTCCTGCTAGGTGATGCATGACTTTCACTCGGGTGTCTCAGAGGACCTGCATGTGCTACCCATTCTCCCTGCTTAAACCGTTCGCCAAATTCAATTTGACCAATCCCAAGAGTCTATTCAAACTCGCTCATCCGTCAGCATGCCGAGATGGGTCCTTGTGGAGGTTCGAGGGTCGGTATTCGTACTTGTGAGGGTTAATGGATGAGAACCACATGCTAATCCGTGAAGCACACTGCTCCCAAAGCGGCACGTCCATAATCAATTATTGGAACGCAAACATGCAAATCTATACGCAGGGCGTGAGTGTGCGGTGTGTTTGTGTAAGCGGGCGTTTGTAGGTTAGGTAAATCTTAGCCTTGTGCTGTTTGTCAGGTTGGATGGTGATAAGTAATGCAGCGAATGCGTGCACGTGCGTTTGCATGTGTGTGCACAGGGACCATCAAGGCTCAAGATGAACTGGATATGCAGATTGACGCTCGCGGGTATAGCGTAAAGCAAATATAAGCAGGATGTCGGTGCGCTGGTGTAATGAGTAATATTGTTCCAGTTCTTACGCGTAGAGGCAACCTGAACATCGGGCGGAAATATACAGTGTTGACAAGGACTTCTTCCAGCAAGGAAAGAATTTCCAGCCACTTGAGCTGGATTGAAATGTCTTTGGTTGCATCATGAAAGCTGTGTTTGTCTATCTCTGGCCTATCTCTTATCATTTACTCGCCCTCGTGCCATCGCTATTGTGTATGACATTCTTTCTTCAGTGGAGGATATTATATTAAAATGCCATCATGTTATCATGCCATCAAAATCAAACATCGTGAAAGTATGGCATTTCGATGGTCCCGTGTATGAAATTTAGCAGCATCTAGTGGTGAGGTTGCAAACTGCAACCAACGGCTGACTCCACACCTCCACAAGCACTACGTTGGCTGACACAGGGCTAAGATGTGGTCACGTTTTCGCGTTTTTGCTTAAGGAGATAAGGATAGGATTCAGGTCCTGTTAAATCAGAGTTGGAAGTCGCATACGGGTCAAAGTTTACCTCTTGTTTCAACATGATGGAGCGGCATACAAACATATTTACAAGTAAGTTTTCATTAAGGATGCTGTGTTTTGCGGTCTATGCGACGACTTTAGCCGACCGTGTGGTTTTGGAATGTCGGCGTGCCAGATCGTGTCTCTTCAGCTGTGAATGTCTAGTAAAACTAGACGGTCACCCAAAATGTGCTTTTAACGGGTTTGCGTGGACTCACCAGGCTGTATGATGGGATACGTCCCTTCTGGTCTTCTCTCGCTCTCGCTTTCTATCTGTAAGAACAGAAGGGCAGAGGGTCATTGTCAGGGAGCTGCATGTTTCATGGCGGGCTGGTGTTATGTTCCTGTAACTTATTTGGGTTTGATTCACAAAGAACTACAAACACTGATGTGCAGCTTAAGACATCACACGTTTTCACCATCGCGCCGAACCCTTCCAAGCACTGTCTGAAGCGGTTACATTTACGTTTCCACGTGAGCCTGGTTCGACACGGGACCATTATGAACTGTTCTAGCCTCTGAATCTTTGCCGTCGTCTTACCGTGCATGCTAGGATGCGTGCAGAGACCCCCATAGCTCAGACTCTAATGTAAACAAGGCACTGCGTGGCGCAATTGAGTTTACATTCTAAGGATTTCCGTTATCAGCCCTGCGGTGGAAATAACCATATACGCGCCGGCAGGCATGGATCGGCACAGAGTGGAACGATTATGGTGGAAAAGTAATAAATGTAAATGTATGTCTACATGAGGTTCGGGTTAGTTTGCTCATCACTCATTACATCCGAGGAACATTCCTAAAAGGATCTTCAGAAGATCAACAGAACCTTCCTCTAAGAAAGAAAAGGTTCTTTGGGGAACCGAGAAGGACGTCACTGCAAGTGCCTTTGTTTTGTGTGCAGTGTACAGTAGAAGAGAGAGAGAGAGAGAGAGCTGTCGTTTAACCATACAGATTCCGGAGGTGTTGAGTGGAGCTTTGGAGTCTGTCAGGAGTGTTTATCTTACACGCAAACGCATACACACGCATGCACACACACACACGCTGGCTTGACTGTGGAATGCTGGCCGACAGCTTCTCTCACTGTTCTCTGTCCTGCAGTATCGATTCACAAGTTAAAGTGTGTGTGTTTTTGTTTCCGTCCCGTTCAGTAGCAGCTTTGTTACTGTGTGTGTGTGTGTGGTGTGTTGAGTTTCATTAAAAAAACTATTCATTTCAAACATTTTAAAGTCTTGTCCCGACAATTTATAGTAAATGACTCGATGTATTGTTCTGTGTATACAGAATAAGATTAGTATAAAATGATTGATTTGAAGGAGAGGTCGACTAGCTTATCAAACTCCAAAACACAGATTCTGGTCATGTGTCGACTATCGAATGAATACTCGATCCGATCCACACGCGTGCCCGGGTCAGATTATGAGAAAACGGAGATGTTAAACAAGGTTGTGCGTGTGATGTTCATCGAGTTTGATCAGATATGTCGTCGCCTCTTTCCTGGTTACCACATCATCAATCATCTTTCTCTGCACACTTCCTAGTAAGTATAACACTTACATGGAAATGCTTTGACATGTACCACGGTAACACCGTGGTAAGGTTGAACTTAAAAAACGTTTTGTGCTTTTTCTTGTGAATACGAGGTGAAATATGACACATCCGTTTATTGCAAATTTACCTAGAAATACTAAGGTATGGGATTGTGGTAATCTTATAGTACCATGGTAAACGTGTATCGGCGTATTTTGGGTAATTGATCTGTTATTCGTTTCTCAAGCGTCGTTTAAATATCACATGTCTGATTTTGTTATTCCCGTGTCGTTCTGGAATGATGCAATATGAGCAAACCACATCATTCACAAGTTTTTGTAAAGTTGGTCTTTGAAGTTTATAAACACACATTCTCAGTCGCGCGCTAGGGCCCCCGAGTATTAAATGTGATACGTGTAAGTATGTCTGAGATCCGTCCTGCACGCGTCAGGTGCACGGCTCATGTGTGTCTACGGTATCTCTGCTGTCCGTCAGAGACATGATCCGATGATATTAACACTGAGAAATGAATTCGGTGAACTCATCTGCTGACAAGATGTCCAAATGAAAGATGTCAGCGGCTTTGGATACGCTTTACGCACAGAAAGAATGCATTGATGGTAACAGACGGTGACCATTTTTAGAGATGTTAATTGCGATTTCGCAAATGCCTCCTAACTAGCAGAGAGAGACCAAAGAGAAAAACTTGTTTTTTCATCAAACCTTTCTGAACCCAAATTATCGGAGCTCTACTATCCCTGATGATTTGATAAATCTGGAAAGAAACTCAAATGTAAAATGTCATCTGAATTATGACGTTTGAGCAACAACTTATTTTGCAATAATGCTTTAATATAGTCACAGTCCTTAAAGAAAAGCCTTTTTACCATGGCAGCATGTCAAGGCATAACATGTCTTTGTTATTGCGTGATATTTTTAGGAATACTGTCGAAGTTTGTTCATTTTTCTAACGCACGCTCACACCGAGAATGTGTTTCACAAGGTGCCGGCTGAAAGCAGATACGAGCGTCATTGACCTGTCCTGAAATAGCTTCAGAAGACGCCCGTGTCCGCCGGGCACATGCGTGCGTACTGTACATCTGTACTCGCGGTAAAGCATGTTTGTCCCTGCAGTTTATCGACACGTTCCACGACTTCACGCCGTCCCCCTCAAACAAACACAACCTACAGTAAACACACCGTCTGCTCAACCGAGGCCACCAAAATCTGTCAGGAAGAGTTGAAAATGAATTGAATCTTTCTCATGTCGTTCCAAACCTGTGTGACCTTCTTCTGCAGGACACAAAAGAAGATATTTAGAGGAACGACACTGAACCCCATTGACCTCCATAAACCACTGAGACGTTTCTCGAAATATCTTCTTTTGTGTTCCACATACGAAGGTGAAGAAAAGATGACAGCATTTTCATTTTCTACCATTACGCTTACGTATCGTACGAATGTCGGTGTGGTTCTTGGCATTATTGATTGCTATCAGTGGGTTTGACCCCGGTGTGGAGTTCAGGGTCGTGGTGGGACGCCGGCCTGCTGGTTGAAGGCTCATTTCCTAATTACAGCTGAGTCGGGAGGTAATTACAACCTTACATTCAAGTCCTTTCTTTTTTTACTGCCGCCTAAAATGCAGCAATTTGCGGCGGCTTGCGCGGATATGCCCCCCTCTCCCCGCGTTCGGTCGACTAACCAGCATTTTTCAGATTTTTGGTTATATTCGTAGTAGCGGGAGATAGAAATGCAATCGTGTGCTTGTGTGTGTACTTATACCCGCTTTCGTGTGGTTCTTATCATTGATGCATCAAGGATTAGGCTTGGCAACGATTGCGGCCGGAGTGAGCTATACGCACACGCGCGCACTGCTCGGTCAGCATGGCTTTGTGTCTCTTTGTAGCCTGGGGGTTGATTTAAGATCACGAAAGCGTACGCCACCAGCGGGACACCTGGAAGATCCTGGGTTCGTATAGCAGCCGTTGACTTTTTAAGACCAACCGAACATGGCAAGTTCCGCGGCACGTAATTACGGCTCGGTTTCTGACCATTCCGAAGGCCTTTTGTGACTCTCCCTGGCAAACGCAGACACGCACACGCATTCTTTCACAAGTGTTGCTTTTTTCTGCCTTGTCGACTCCCTGAAGCCGCCCGCTGTTTGACAAACCCTGTCTCTCCGTTCTCTCCACCTCCACCGTGACTTTTAACCTCTTAATCCTGCTGTTGTGTAGTATGGGAGGGACAGAGACGTGGCGGTTAATTGGTGTAAAAGGGGACTAAAACCAGCAGGACACAACAAAGCTGTTCCTCGGGGAGCGTTCGATGAATTATGGCAAGTGCCAATACAACCCTCCGTATGAAACGGAGATAGTTCAACCAAAAATAACAATTGTCATCATTTATTCAACCTCGTGTCATTCGAGTTTCACAAAAAGACAAGAAACAAAAGAAGATATTTTGAAGAACGTTCAACACTGGACCCAATTTACTTCCATTGTACAAACACAAAACCAATGAGACATTTCTCAAAATATCCTCTTTTGTGTTCCACAGAAGAAAGAGTCACATACAGGTTTTAAAGGGATACTTTAAGTCCTCATTTACTCACCCCCGAGTTGTTGCTAATCTGTATAAATGTCTTTGTTCTGATGAACACATATTTTGAAGAAGAACCAGACACATTTTGCCCCACCATTGACTTCCATAGTAGGAAAAACTGCTACTTCATTCTTCAAAATACCTTATGAGCATTAATAATAGTGAGTGTTAAGACTCTTAAACACATTCCTTCCATGAAGCAGGAAAGGTTTAATGTAGTCACGGAGAGAAAATACTGAAGTTCAGGGAGGTGGTCTTCATGACGGCTTTTAAGACGTCTCTGTTTGGCTTGGCAGCGTTGCGTGTGTATTCGAGTGGTGCGTTGAGCAGAAGGCCCGGGTTCGGTTTTGTACCGTGAGTGATGTTGTTTGGAGAGAACAGTGCGGAAATACCGTTGGGATTTTATTTTGACACTGTTATTTAGAGACAGAGCTGCCATCTGCGGATTTATTCTGGACTCCTTCAGCAGATACAAACTATCATGTGTATCAATGATTCCTCAGAAAATAATCGTGTTAGAGATTAGATCATGTGAGGTTAACTTGAGGTCAAACGACTACAACAACACGCTTTCCTAGTGTTCCCTGTTATCTTTAATTTTGGCACATTTGGAGATGTGTACTTGAAACGAGCGGTTCACAAAAGAACCTCATCATTCCAAACGTGTTTGACTTTCTTATTTCCGAGGAACACAAAACGATAAAGATATAATAACAGCAGTCCGTTCGACTCTGAAGACACACAACATTGTGTTAGGAACAGAAAGCCGTACAGGTTTGGAATGACATGAGCGCGCCAGTAAATTATAAATTGTAACCAGACTTTTTATCTAAGGTAGGAAATTACATTTAAAGACTATTACCTCATTTATTGTATAAGGCAGAGAAGCCGAATGTCTTTAATGAAGTCTCAGACCCTTCCTTCCGTCTAATATCCTGTGTGAACCTCCGGCACGACACGTTCTCTCACCTTCCGTTCTGACTTTTCGGTGTCTACACAATCTCCCGTTCTGGGCTTCTTTCTGACATTTATAAGTGCCAGGGAATTAAAATACCAGCGGCCACTGGAGAACACACACACACACGTGTATTCTGCTCTCCGGTCACAGATGTATAGATACAGTATATATGTGGAAAGTGCTCTTACTGCAGACTGTAATCTAAACAAAACCTCAACTAAGAAAATAAGGGATGCGTGTCCAGCTCGCATGCGAAAATGAATTCTTGCGTCTGAACTTTATTTAAGAACGCTTGCTTTCTGTTGTGCATTTGTTTTTAATGCAGAAAAATATGTTTGAGTGACATGGAAGTGATGCAGAGATTTTCTTTCTTCTGTCATTTAATAAGATGTTATTATACCGCAGTGCTTAATCTGGTATACAATACATATGTAATTGGTGTCGTTTTTCATGCTTTATCACTCCGTTTATTTGACTAATAGACGCCATAAGAAAAGGAAAGATGAATGAAAGTCTGCCAACGCAGAAATAATAGCGTTTAATCTGCTTTACGCCCCGCGTGTGACTAAACAGAGTTGTTTTTGTCATCTTTGAACTCTCGTCGAGCAGACGAAACGAAACCTGTTTTTAGTCATCCGTTTGCTGAACCTTTTCGATGTGGGGACATGATGCTAAAACAAAAGCAGACTGCACCAAAATAAGACGCGCTCAGAGAAACAGAAGCCGGCGCGGTGCGTGCGTGCGTGCGTACGCGGCGTTTCTAGTCCTGCTGTGGTCAAAGAATTGAAGTCACCAACCTCAGTTCATTTCCAAAGCTTTTCATTTATTCCACAATGATTATATACCATTTGAAAGCATGCGTAGAAGCCGGGGCTTGATGTTTTCAGAACCTGCAAATGTTTGTATCCGCGCAAAACACCAGAACCACGAAAACAAGCGCGCAAGTAGGTTTGCGCTATTTACGCGTACTGTTGCGCAACCGTCCTTAAACACTCGTTCCACGCAATCTTTCGTCCCTCTCGGGCTGTTTAACCGTACACTTTGAATAGGCAAGCTGGCAAACTTTCTTAGAATCGCCTGCTTGTGTTAAACAAGTCCCATTCTTCATTTGTGTGAAATAATGTAAAGATGAACCGTACTACTGTTCCTTCGCCATCTAATGCAAACTTTGACGTGTTTCCAGCGAGGAATGTTGGGCAATTACACAACGATTGATATTAAAACACGGATGCGATAAAAAAAACTTTTCAGACATTGCGTTTCACTCACCAGCTCAACAAAAGCATCAGCCGCAAGACTCCGTTTATATATCCACAGCCGCGACTTGCTCTCCAAACGACAATTGGTGCGTTTTTCATGCACAACATCTGCGTTCATGAGGTATGATGTTAAAAACGAGTCGCGTTGGAACGCGCACGGTCCCGGTGTCCTCGGTGAGACTGTCCGGGTGTGCGCGCGTACGGGGCTTTAACTTCACACTGGGAGGAGCGCGCGTGTCCACCAGTGGCGCACTGTAGAGCACGCGCGCGTGACGCTGCCAGTGGTATTTTTTCATCAGTCGCATTTGAACTGGATGGACCGGTATGTGCACACACACATAAGATGACATTGTGCTTTTGCATACACTTTATTTACATCACTACCGCTTCGTGCTTGCTGAAAGGTCTTATTCATTACTGTTAGTTGACGTGACAATACATCATTAATATAGGCATATTGTTGCAGCCATCACTGTAGGCTACCCAAAGCCTTGAATTTATTGAAATCAGAAAACCAATGTGATTTTCATGCTGTGTTGGGGTCTTC
>NC_136769.1:4921305-4955318 GCF_947034865.1 Barbatula barbatula
AGAGCGCCAACATTTGAAGGATCTGGAGAAATTGTATAAGGAGGAATGGACTCTCCATGTGTTCTCAGACCTCATCCGACAGAAAAGAAAACTCTCAGAGCTGTTTTTCTTATAAATTGAGGTTGCAGAGTGTATTATACACAAGGATGCCAATAAAGTCTTTAATCGAGATTTCAGAATCTTCTCAATCTTCAAACGGACACTTAAAGTGTGTTTTGTTTGTGTATCAGGCAGGACAGGACTTCCATGCCGACCTGTATCCAGACACGGCGGGCCACACTCCGGCCATGACGGCAGACGATTGGTGGAGAGGAGAGAACAAACAGGTGCTGACCTTTCACTGCCTTCATCACTTACGTTTCCAAAAGAGAATTTTATTTGACAGATGTTTGAAGGACAGGGGTTACTTCAGTATGCATAAATATTCATCTGGAATAACGTGTTTAGATTATGTCAAGATTTCTCATTCCAGCCTCACGAAGGGTTGGCAAATGACTCAAAGTTATCCGTGTTGTCATCGTGATGTTTGCTGCCCTCTCACAGGCGGAGCGAGTCAGTCTTGACCCGAACAAGAGACCAAAAGTCAAAGCAGAGATGCCATCGAAAGATCTTCCCCGTGACAAGAGCAAAGAGGTCAGTGGGAACAGGTCCAAATGTTTTCTCTCCTGAAATGAATCTTTTACAATTCTAAATGCTTTGTCTTATTTTACTCAGGAGGCGTCGACCTCCAGCAGTCCCGTGAGCACCCCCAACAGCAGCAGCGCCGCCCCGTCCCGCTCTCCGTCCTCCACCAGCGGCCTGTCGTCAGGCTTTCTGCCGAGCCCCAGCCCCAGTCAGAGCACTCGCGCCATCCAGAACATGCTCGGTATATCACATTCCTCTGCTTTAACACTTTATGTTCAACCGGTACGTTATAGATGGCTGAGAAAAAAGTAACGCTCCCTAAAATACTGTTCTCAGGCCCGAGCTCCAAGTTCCGCCACATTCAGGGAAGCGTTCTGCACCGGGACACCCACATTCACCAACCTGCGAGGGCTTCACCTGACCACACCGGGCGAGTGTGACGGCTTCTGTGCCAACGGACAGCGTGTAGCGGTTCCTCTCGCCATCGCTGGAGGCCAGATCGCTGTGTTTGAGGTTCCAGTATCTTCTTTGCACAGTCACAAAAGATTGAAAACGCTAACAGAAATGATCCTTTGCGCAGATCGCGAATCTATATAGTGATGTTTAAACGCGTCCGGTGTCTAAATACAGGTGACATGTGCTTATTGTTTGATCCCTGTGCTGTTTCAGCTGTCTCGGCCTGGAAAGCTGCCGGACACGGCCTTGCCCACCATTCAAAACACTGTCAATGTGGCCGACTTCTGTTGGGACCCCTTTGACCCTCACAGGCTGGTTGTGGGTTAGTTACGTTCTCCTGGTTTATTTCTTTTTTGTGTCGTTTGGGGGATTTGACATTGTCAGTTTCTTTTGATTCGGATTGAAATTTATGTTAACGAAAGTTTCATAAGTTTGTAATCGGACATTTCCATCCATATACTAGTAAGTGCGGGGTATATCATTTTTTTTAATGTGATGTATATTAATTAGTATTACTGACTGTAAAAAAATATTATGAAATAATTATTAATGATTTAATATATTTATTTTTTTAAATGTATATCATTAACAGACCACAAAACATTTAGCAAATGTTTTTAGCAAAATCGTTTTTGTCAAATATATAAATTATATATAATAATCTAATAAATTCATTACTGGTTTACTAGATTTATTTTTTATACTAATACTAGCAAGTGGTGAGTATATCATTTTGTTCATGGGATGTATATTAGTAGTACTGACTGTAAACAAATATTATTAAATAATAATTAATAATTGAATTTTTATTCAAATGAAATGTATATAATTTTGCAGACTACAAAACATTTAGCAAATTTAAGCTTATTTAGCAAAAACTTTTTTTGTCAATTATTAAAATGTATCGATAATATATATATATATATATAAAGTATGATAAACATAACTGGTTTATTAGATTTATTTATGTATCACTAGCTTCTCTAGATTTATACGTACATCTATTTTTTTATTGTTTTAGTTTCAACCACAAGCTGTTGTTTATTGCAGTTCACAATATGCAATACGTGTTATTAATATAAAATCAATGATCAGTTTTCGTAGAAGCATTTCACTCCAAAATGTAAAAAGTGTCCTCATTTACCCATCCTCCATTTTTGGATGCACCAATCTTTCAGGTGCTTGTTTTAGATCCCTGATTGTGAACCAATGAATAATGTGCTCAAATTAAAATGGCATATCTCTCTGATGTGTCTGTCCAACAGCCGGCGACGACGCCAAGATCCGTGTGTGGCAGATCCCCGAAGGAGGCCTTACGGAAACCCTGACCGAGCCGGGGCTTGTCCTGCGGGGTAAGAAAGCGCCACCCATCACCACTCGACTCAAATAACAGTGCTGGGGTTTTCATAATGTATGAGTGACACGTGTTTCGACCAATGGCAGGACACACTGAGAAGATCTACTCCATCAAGTTCCACCCCCACGCCTCAGGCCTGCTGGCGTCCTCGTCCTATGACCTCACGGTGCGTCTGTGGAACCTGGAGACGGGTGAGGAAGTCAAGCGACTCAGCGGACATCAAGACCAGGTGAGAGGAAACAGATTCAGAAAATGTACAAATATAGTTGCGGCTCAACCGATATAAAATAAATTCTACGTGCAGATATTTGCAATGGCTTGGAGCCCAGATGGCAAGCTGCTGGCCACCGTGTGTAAAGATGGGAAAGTGCGTGTGTACGACCCACGCAAGTCCAGTCTACCCATTCAGGTCAGTTTAACATTAAATCATTCTGATATCGTTGTCTGTACGTTGTTTTACCATACTGTGTCCACTTCAGGAGGGTCCCGGTCCTGGAGGCCAAAGGGGAGCCCGTGTGGTGTGGGTCTGTGATGGCAAATACCTGCTGGTGTCCGGATTCGACAGGTGAGAACCACAGACGTTTACAGCACAAAATATCCCACCATGATTTCTCCAACAGTATCGGCACCTGTCTGGAGTCTGAAGCGCTTAATCTTGTGTACAGTCGCAGTGAGAGACAGCTGTACCTGTACTCCGCCGAGTCCTTGGGGTCTTTGGCAACCGCGCCGGCTGACGTCTCTCCCTCGACCCTCATCCCGTTCTACGACCCGGACACCAGCGTCCTCATCCTCACCGGGAAGGTGTGTCAGCACACGTCCATTTTGTATCATATTTAGTATCCACATACCCTGATAAACTCTACAGCGTGTTCGTTCAAACTTTTGTCTTGCAGGGTGACACGAGAGTTTACATCTACGAGATCTCTCCAGAAGCTCCGTACTTCATGGAATGCAGCAGTTTTAACTCCTCAGAGCCACACAAGGTGTCGCAGTAATATTTCTCTTGTTATTTGTTTTATTAGTGTCAATCAAGGTTGCCAGATCTGCGTAACAAAATCAGTCAACATGAATAAATTCCTGTTTGTTTAACACAGTAGACAGTATAAGATTATTTCGATATTGAAACCACGATGTTGAGTGTGTCGTTGTGTCGTCGCAGGGCTTGTGTTTCCTGCCCAAGACTGAATGTAATGTCCGTGGTGTGGAGGTGGCCAGAGCCATCCGACTCGGCAAGACCACCATCGAATCCTTGGCCTTTAGTGTGCCCCGTGTCAGGGTAAGAAACCCAGCGCACCACCCGGGAACAACATCTGGTGGACATTTGGAGTAGGCGCTATCGCGTATTGTTTAGCTTCCGGCTACTCGGTTTGGTTTCTAGATTTGGTAGAGCATTGGGTTAGCAACACATACTGATAAAATGTATAGATTGAATGCATGAATGTCAATATATTTGTATGTGTCTGGACAGAAAGAGTTTTTCCAAGATGATGTTTTTCCTGACACTGCCGTGTGGTGGGAAGCATCACTGACCGTCGCTGCCTGGCTGTCTGGATCCAACGGACAACATCGCAAACTCAACCTGCGGCCCAAAGACATGACGCCTGGTACATCACTTACACTTTCATCATTTAGTACCATCCCAATGATTAACACATTCATACAGTATTCATACAGTTTCTGCTAGTAGGACTTTAAAGGATGCAATGACGTTAACAAAGACGAAGTCTAGAGAACTGTGGTAACAGCGTGGTACTGGTATGTTTGTGTAACGCCTCCGTCTGTTTATTTGTATGTTTCTCAGTGAGTGAAGCACCTAAAGAAGCTCCCGTGAGGAAATATCTGCCCTCTTCTGTTTACCTGGAGGAGAAGACTGATGAGCAGAAGAAAGATGAGGTCGGTGTGCGTGCGGTCATGTGCTTATTCTATTTTTAAATATTTATGTAAAACATTATATATATATATATATATTTTATAAAAATAATATTTGTATATTGTTGATATGCATGAGGTTTTCTGTTATGTTGTTATAAATATTTTACATATTGAAAAATAATAGCAACTTATTTTTTTGATTGTTTAACAATAATCACTTTTTAAATAGTTTTAAAAATATTTTGCATTGTTGAATTGTAGAAGGTTTTCTGCTTTTTCAATAGTTTTATGTTTTATTCAACATTTTTCTAGGGTTGTGTTACAAGATTTTGTTTGTGGTATTTGGAGTATTTAAAGTATTTAAACGTTTATTTTTGCGCGAAAAACATTGTGCGACGAGAGTGTCCGGACGTATCAAACCGTATGCGTCAATGAGCTCTTGCGCAAATTTGCATGTAAGACACGCGTTCGCAGTACATTTGGTACATTGACTGTAATGTTTATAAATGTGCGATGTCCCTGTTAAATCAATTAAAAAAATTGCGCCCACCGATTTGCGTCGTTTTCGTTGCCTAGGTCGAGTTCGCAAATCGCTTATTTCGCGTCTGGCGAGTTCACACAGTTCTTCCGGCTCCCTCCGAGTAGATAATGTACATGTTTATACGTCACAAAGTGTGCATTGACTAAGTTATGCATGTTGTAGTCAGTCAATTTAAGCGAAATACGTGTCTGTGTGTGTTGTAGCTCCTGAGCGCTATGGTTGCCAAGCTTGGAAACCGAGAGGATCCTCTGCCACAGGAGTCTTATGAGGGAGTGGATGATGATGAGTGGGTGAGTGATAACCGTCCTAATAAACGCACGTCACAGACAACACACCATTCAATCAATTAAACACCGATGTCATGATTCCCTGTGTGTGTGTTTCAGGATGACTAGCGTGGCCTTGCTTTCGAGTCAGGGTGCCAACAGCAGTTAGGACAGATGCCCGCTGCGTTTCATTCTTGCCATTCCAGGGTGCCAACGTACCTCCAAAACTCCTACACACTCCTAAATCCACATATCTTCTCAGATTCATCTCTGTGTGGCCTGCTGGCGCAAACACACACTCTTGTGTTTTCTTTTAGATAATCACAATCATCTCTCGGCTTTATGAATCTTTGCTGTTAACGGTTACATGGCATTTTTTACACAGGTTTGTAAAGCTCAGACGCACGACGCACATACTGTACATCATTCTTAAATTCGTTCAACAGGGTCAGTCACAACTGTGATGTTTTTGATTTTTAATGGCGAGTGATTTGTACTCTACGTGTTATTGAATGTATGACAACTGCATGATAGCAAACGTACTCCGTGTTTTAGGACACAAATCTTTCTGGTGCACTCGAAATGATAACTGGAGCGTTTTAACGTGGTTGAATTACTTGTATTTTTCACATTTATATTGTGGTAATTTGTGGATTTTAAAATGAGACATTCTTTAGTTCTCTGGAGCTCGAACAAATCATCGGGAGACTGTTAAAATGTTAAATCTGTAAATGTCTTAACCTCACAATAATGAATGCAGTAAGTTACAAATGCTCAAGTTTTTCTTCTGATCAGGTCAATCGGATGAGGCAATATTCATTTTTATCCATGAACATGTTTACATATGTCAGGACAGAAGTCGTGCATGTTACGGCACTCGTGCTGTGAGACGTGATCATGTTTTCATATATAGACAGCGGATATTAATGGATTTGTGAGTATTTGTAATATTTTTGCAATCTGAAGGTGTTGATGGCTTTTCCCTGAATGTTTCTTTTAGTCCTTTGGAGGCAATACATTTTTCACTTTAGTTTTGAATGGAGTGGAGTGTCTTCACAATAAAACTTTTTTTAAAATATTAAATGATATTTTAACAGGATTTAAATGTTAATATTTCACTTTAAAATTCCATGGTAGGAATAAAAAGGACGACGGAAAGTGAACGAGGCAAATATTAAAGTGAACTGCTCATTTGAGCTGGTTGTTCTATATTTTACGCCACTATCTTTGACGAAAAACTTATATAAGATAACTTATATATTTTATAAGTTATATGAAATGGAAATAAAACAATAATTAATATGTCAACGTTCCATTTGATATAAGTTAATCGTGTATAATAGCATTAAATGAAATAAAATACAACTTTAACATATTAATTTAAGTTAATTGGTTAAAGTTGTTTTAAAGTTAATCGCGTTTAAATAACCTTAAATTAAGTTAATAGGTTAAAGTTGTTTTAAAGTTAATCGCGTTTAAATAACCTTAAATTAAGTTAATAGGTTAAAGTTGTTTTAAAGTTAATCGCGTTTAAATAACCTTAAATTAAGTTAATAGGTTAAAGTTGTTTTAAAGTTAATCGCGTTTAAATAACCTTAAATTAAGTTAATAGGTTAAAGTTGTTTTAAAGTTAACCGCGTTTAAATAACCTTAAATTAAGTTAATAGGTTAAAGTTGTTTTAAAGTTAATCGCGTTTAAATAACCTTAAATTAAGTTAATAGGTTAAAGTTGTTTTAAAGTTAATCGCGTTTAAATAACCTTAAATTAAGTTAATAGGTTAAAGTTGTTTTAAAGTTAACCGCGTTTAAATAACCTTAAATTAAGTTAATAGGTTAAAGTTGTTTTAAAGTTAACCGCGTTTAAATAACCTTAAATTAAGTTAATAGGTTAAAGTTGTTTTAAAGTTAACCGCGTTTAAATAACCTAAAATTAAGTTAATAGGTTAAAGTTGTTTTAAAGTTAACCGCGTTTAAATAACCTTAAATTAAGTTAATAGGTTAAAGTTGTTTTAAAGTTAACCGCGTTTAAATAACCTTAAATTAAGTTAATAGGTTAAAGTTGTTTTAAAGTTAACCGCGTTTAAATAACCTAAAATTAAGTTAATAGGTTAAAGTTGTTTTAAAGTTAACCGCGTTTAAATAACCTTAAATTAAGTTAATAGGTTAAAGTTGTTTTAAAGTTAACCGCGTTTAAATAACCTTAAATTAAGTTAATAGGTTAAAGTTGTTTTAAAGTTAACCGCGTTTAAATAACCTAAAATTAAGTTAATAGGTTAAAGTTGTTTTAAAGTTAACCGCGTTTAAATAACCTTAAATTAAGTTAATAGGTTAAAGTTGTTTTAAAGTTAACCGCGTTTAAATAACCTTAAATTAAGTTAATTTAAATAATGCAAGGTAATTCTACTTGATTTATTCACTGAATGTTACTTTGAGTTACTTTTAACGCTTTTTTAAAAGTAAAAAGGTATAACGCATAATATTTTAAGTAAATACGTAAGCACATGGAAACTTCTGCTTATTATAGATTTTTCTTAAAAGCAGCGACTTCAAGATGAAAATAAGCACACAGAGACACATGTACAGTCAAGAACATCCTTTTATTCAAACAGTTAAAGGCGCTGTTCTTTTCAAACTGCTTTTCTTATTATGGAAAAGAAATTGTAATCAACACATGCATTTCACCGCGGCCTGTGGGGGGCGTGTCTGCCGAGAGAGATGCTGCTCGTGGACCTCCGAACAGGACCGATGCTGCCGAGGGTTCATTCTACTCTAAATGCATCCAAAAGAGTACAAAAACGAAAATACGTCAAAGAAAATAATAAAAAAGGACGGTCAGTACCAGGGCGGGCCAATGTTCTCTGACTGCGCCAAATGTAAATATACAGTATGGCTTTACTAATAATAATAATAGAAGGCAATGTGAACGTTGGCTTCACAGAATTTCGTTTGTAGTAGGAAGCATGCTGTCGTTGTTTAGCCCGTCTTGGCGTTTGCTGGTGAGATTTTGAAATCATTTTAGTTTCGGTCACGTTTTGTGGCATGCATCACTTTGGTCTAAAGGTTCGGCTCGGTTGTGTTTTTTGAGTGTTTCCCTGGGCTGTAACCATTCCGATAAGGTGCTTCGTCTCAACAGGAACTTTTTAACAATACTTTAAATATCTGGTCTCGTACAACCATTACAAAGGTGCATCATCAATACAAACAGATCACAGCAAATCAAATTCAATTTGGTAACAAATAAATAGATTTAAAAAAAAGAACCGCAAACTTATCTATTCTACCTCAGCAGTCGGTCTCTGTCGGACAGTGACGTGTCAAAATCTGACTCCCCGTCAGATTATAACTCCCCTGTGAAGATTAGGGTTAGGATTAGATTTGGGGGGCGGGCTTTAGAGATAGAGACCAATCACGAAGCAGCATCCTAAGTGAATGAACCAATCAGAAGGGGGGGAGTCAAAATCTGACGGGGAGTCGAAATTCAGAACGGGTTTCTCCAGCGAACAGCCCACCAGAGCCCGCCGGCGTAAAATTGTTCACATACATTAACTGTTCAATGGACAAGCGGAAGATCGGTATGAATACAAGGTGAAGCGTACAGACAGGAATAACATGTGAGCTAAATGCATTCTGCTCAGACAACATTTCATCTTTTTTTTTTTTGCTTTTTTATTACACTTTTATTATTTTAAAGCCCTCCCGTTTAGAAAGAAGGGCCGCGGGGAAGGGAGATGGCTATGCAACTACTACTCCAGTGTCCAAAGGAAGCAAAAGACAAGATTACAGAGGAAGAAAAAGCAAGACAGAAAGACAGATTTTTTTGTCGGTTTTTTTGTACAGTTTTCTTAATTATTCAACAATAAAAAGAGGAACTAAGTCACACCGATTTGCTTTAGTACTATATATACTGCTTTGAAGAACTCGCGGAAGAAGATGCGGGAGATCGAATGAGGGCTTTTTTTTTCTTTTAAAGATGGCCACTCGGGTTTACAAGATGGAGTCTGTGAACAAAAGGCACTTTTTAGGGACGACCTTTATGATGCTCTGAGTCTAACACTAAATCACATAACAAATACTGAGAGTCATTTTTACACAGGTCAAGAAGGGCTGCTGTGGTGGGTTTCAGAGGGGGAGGAGTTCAAACCGTTACATTTTTGTCGTGTCTCGCTCTGATTGGCTGCTGGGTTGAATCTCTAACGTCCAGGCATTATTTTGACAATCGAGAATATAACCTTCGTTTTGATTTCGGGGTAAAATACGACCCGGACATTTACGGATTGTTTTCGATCAGTTATCAGCTATAGCTACCAATAAAAATAATGCACATCACGAATTTCCGTTTCTAGCTAACATGGGCTTACAAAGTAGTTTATCTGTGCTGTGTTAAAGCCTCTCCCATAAACAGGGAAGATCTTGTCGTATTTTCAAGGATCTCGAAATTTTACACGTACACAAAATACCAGCAAAGTTCAAGTTCGTTAAGGACTACGGCGGTTCATTATTCGGCGACCCAAAGCTTGGAAGTCCTACAAAACTGGAATGCATATTATGATGAATGGTTACATGTGTGAAAAAATCACATTTTCGGCTAGTCGTAAAACCTCGGCGATGACCCTTCAGGACATTTTCCGTCAACTTCTATCGCAAACGTCGGAAGGAAAACGCCTCGAGCAAAATGAACCCCCTCCCCCTCCTCAAATACAAAAAAAGAGTCGTGAACATTTCTCCCAAAAGTTCTTTTAAGATAACACTTGCGTTCGCCGCATAATTACGTATAATAGAGAATGTACTTTAATCCATAAAAAGCACCTGTTTCATTTAGTGATATATTCTGACAAACTGCCTCATCAGCACTCCTACGTTTGGAGAACAAACCATTACACGTGAACATTAAAAAAGCAGAAAAAGAAAGATTACAAAACAAATTCCCAAAACGTACTGTTTACTCTCTCCGCCCTTTCATTTAGAGTCCCGGGCGGGTGGGACTTGGCTAGAATAGACGTTTTTTTACCGCTAGGTTTTCCTGTACACCCTAATACTCACAAACACAGTTTCTACTCAAGGCATTGCACGTGGCTCATTCGACACACTTTTTCCATTTTGCAATAACAAACACTTCCTGTCTCTACACTATCCGTAACGGTTTCCGCAGAAATCGCATGTTTCCGTCGATTTCGTCGAACACTATTCCCTATGAGTGCAGAACGGGGTTATGGGACTGAACTTCTGAACGGATTGGCGGTAACTCATGATCATGTCATACTTCAAAAAATAACTAGACTGCCACTGAGCTTATTAGGCGAAAAAGGAAAAAAATGTATATATAAATATATATGGATATATCCTGTATATATAAAGATGTTTGTAACTAGTAAGCTGACACTTGTTTTTTTTCCCATAAAAATTTCACGCTCCTCTATAGCTTATATGCAAGAAAATAACCTGAATTCATGTTTAACAAATTGCATAATGGGAATACAGAGGCACTTCCTTTGATTAGAAAAGAAAAGACCAGTCGTCGTTCGTTTTCGACAAAACCGTTGACACGGCCGCCTTTCGGCAACGGTGCTTCCCTGCGCTGAGATACATGGTCGGGCAGTCCAGTTATTTTGTGAGATCGCTGTTTACAGGTAAACAAATCCACAAGGTTTTTAGTGACGTCACCTGCGCTCGTTCCACGGAAATATTTATGTACAGACGAATGAAGATTGCCCTACTGTAAATACTTCCCTTTATAGTTAAACTGCGGAGGATGGCGTGCGAATGTGCGCGTGCGTTTTTAACGGCCATACCGAAATGTTACCGAATTAAAACATCTTGAAAGATACGATTGAACAGAACAGTGTGAAATAATATCTAATAACACATTCGTTCCCTCCGCAGACACACTGCGTGTTCTTGGAACTTCTGTGAGCGTAAACATTTAAGTAAACAATACACGGAAGTGGCCGTGTCTCCGGCGCCGTATTTATTCGGGCGAGAAAATCATTTGATTGGGATTTATGTGAAAAATCTATATGGCTTCGATTGAAAGAGAAACTGATAAATCCAAAGGATGAAGTGATTATCTGGGGCTCTACATGTACGACGATGGTAAAGCCACGCATTTGTTTTACCCACATGAAAACGGGAACGACCGAAAAACACATTTTGAAAACGGGGCTGTGAGCCTGCTGGTTGGCATCATTGGTCCTATTAGATTACATTGTGGTGTTTGGTTGGCACTGAGGCTAAACTGGACTTTCGGTTGAACAAACTGGAGACGTGTCTCCGTGTAGCTTAAGGGTGCTGTGTCAGTTTCGTTTTTTTCCGCCATTAATGTGCAAATAATGTATCGCATGTTCAATAGTGCACATCGAACTAGTGCTCTTCGCATTCTGTAGTGCAATAACTCTGCCTTGATTTAGTACTTCGATAACTTTAGATATTACCTACGAAAGCAAAAAAGAGAACATAAAGGAACTGCCAAATGCTGATTTATAAAGACTAGACGTCTGGGGGTCTAACATTTTTAGTGTCATCTGTAGGCTGTACATCAGCACGTTTGTGTGTGTCGTGTTTTTTTTTAAACGTGAATTTTTGTCCTTTCTGAATGTTTACCGCTGAATTCTCAGCCACTATACACTACATCCTTGTGCCTTGTAACATTTTGTCTCTTCGTTGAGTTGCTCCGCTGGTTCTTGCGTTGAGGTGCGTGTCAGTCCCTGACCTCGCGCGGTCGTCCTACAGTCTTCGGGGGCGGGGTCAAAGGGCATCTGATGATTGGCAGATAAACAGGGCTGTGGATTTTTTTAATAAAATTCCGAATTGTGACGACGGGTCGCAGGCAGGTCTGGTCAAAGGAACCATGACTGAAAAAGATGAACGAAAACAATGTTGTCGATTTCAACTGTAAAGGTGAATCGAATGAAAAACATTTACTTTGACATCCTTATACAATATACTGCGATTAAAAATGAATCTGAATAATAACGGAAATCTAAGATGTAGAAATAAAATTGTAACCCCCAATATGTTTATTTCATAGTAAGTTTAGCCATTTTCAGAGTCATTTTAAGTCCACTGTCTGACCCAAGTAAAGTCATTTTGATTATACAAACACACATCCAATAGCAGATGCAGTTCCTCACGACCCCACTAGAGGTCAGGCATGTATGTCATTTCATGATTTCACATTTGTCATCTATTTACTGCAAAGCTGCTTTGAATGCAACAATGCTAAATAAATATAATCCATATATTTGATATTACCAGTATATACTTCTGATCTATAACACTAATAAACCCAGTCATTTATTTCATCTCTAGACAAAATATCGCTTCGGGCAGGCTTATACAGTATCTGAATCATGTTCAAATACAATTCCACACATTACACACCAGTGTGGAGTAAACAATTACCCAAAATAATGTATTTTAATCTCCCGATGACCGCTCTACCCCATCTGAGCACAGTCTGAGGATCCTTGAAACACCTTGAGTAAGACGGACTGGATCCATTAGCCCCGGGGCTGAGGCCCAACAGCCGCTCGGGCCAAGAAACTCTTCCGCTTTAAGCTATAATCCCCCCCTTTGGCAATCCCATCACCCCCCTGTAATCCTTGGCAATGACCACTCCCTCCCCCAAGTTCAAGTTCAAACTGCCTGTGACATCATGTCTCGTTGCTGCGGGCAACCAGACGGTTGGGACGTGACTTCGATTGAGGGGCCGAGCTTGAACTTTCTTCTTCTGTCTGTCTCATATTTCTTTCTCGCTGTTCTGGTGTTTGGAGAACTCATATTGAGCTGTATGGACACAAAGTCTAGTGGACTTAAACGTGTATCGGTGTTAGAGATTATAGACACGCTACAGTAACGTTTGACAACCAGAGAGTCTCCAAATGCTTTTTAGGGGCCACGGTCCCTAAATTTCCACATCCCTAAACTCAAACTCCGTCTCGCTATCATCTCAGTTCTAGCTCATACTTTTCCTCGAGGTTTTGCAACAACTGCTTGGATTCTTCCATTAGTGTCTCGCGAATCGCTCTTCAAACAAACATCTGGAAGGCAAGATGAACTTCAAAACGATGGTATTCGGTCCACAAATCAATTTGACTCTCGTAGAGGCTCGAGTGAAAGCGTTTCCTTTATTCGGACACACAAAGGACTGGAGAGAATGTGCAAGTTAGACGAAGCCGAAAAGTCACCATGGGAGGGAGGGGAAAATAAACATGTTAAGACGAAAGACCAGCAGAGGGCGAGAGAGGGTCGAGAACCAACCCAAGAAAGAAAAACAGGCCGAGCGTAATGGGAAGAACAGAAATTCTGTAATACTTGGAAGTCGACCAGCAGAGGGGTGAGAAGAGAGTGAGTCGGTGACGGAAAAGAGAACTTCAGATGGTCACCATGTGTTGAGAAGCAGGGAGCTGGCCCGAGGCGGATGTGGTTTACACATTAATGAGTAAAGTGTACTGGGTGATGAAGAAGGCACGGTGCGGTGGCCGCACATTCGCAACGCTCGAATCAACCACGCCGTCCCGAGTGGCTCGAGTTAGCTCGGGCCCGCTCCAGATGGCAGAGGGCATCGTGGGAAAGGGCGAGAGACAAAAACAGCAGGCTGATACTTTTACATCCAGGCACGTTTTGGGGCTTTTTAGGCGACGTCAAAAGTAATTCACAAAATTACCTGCGTCTGCTGGGGGATGTTCAGAAAGTTGTTGTCCCGTGATCCGATGCTGACAAACCTGTTGGGAGCTGTGGAGCCTGACGAGGAGTATGCTGAGAGAGAGACAGAGAGAGAGAGAGATGAAAAACACCGTCGAATTTGTACATTTCACTATTTATTTTATTTTTAACTGAGCAAGGACCAGTTTGGTTTTTTGCGAATTGTGCAAACTGGAACTTTGTTTCCGAACCAAAGACTAAAGCGGAATCGTGGATGTTAAACTGTTCTTAGTTCACACGAAGGTAAATCAAACGTGTGTTTCTGATTCTGCAGGATTGAAGTCACTAAACAAATTTAGGGCAGTTTGAGGATCCACGGTTATTTGATGGACTCCGTGAGGAAATAGTTCATCTTGAACGGAGATCAAACACGATCGGTGCTCGTGATAACAAAAAAATGAGTTTGGATTTTCTGCGGTTTGCTTTCGGTTAGCCCTTTCATTGCCAAACATAAAAAAGATGAAATTAAGATGTTACGCTGCTTTATTCATACAACAAACTTTATTATTTATCTAATATAATAATTCATTTTTAACATTTCTGACAAAACCGATCATTCGATGTGTCACTATATCATTATCATTTTGGGGAAGCTGTGTTTAATCTCAGTGTTACAGTAATGATATGTCCTGTGTCTTAAAGACAATCTTTAAATCTTAAAAACTCAATCTTAAATAAGATTGTTGAAGTGACCTAAGATACTATATATATTATCTTGAAGAAAAATGTGTATATACATGATTAAAACAAGCAAAAATACGTGCCAGTGGCGTAAGTCAAATAGACGTTATTCTTAATATTATGATTGTAATAAACTTTAGGATTAAATTTGATCTTTAAGTACTCATATCAAGATTTTTCTTATCCCCCTTTTTTGTGGGTTTGAACCATACGTTTTTTATATTTTCTTTCAGGAATATATTTAATATCCTATTCACTTTGTTATAAGCGGAAACTCCATAACTTAAAATGTTTCTTTCGGAAAACGATATAAAAAAATCGTAGGTGACTTTCTTTGTCGTATATCTTGATTTGAGAACATTTAGATGGAGAACACAAATAGAAAAGATTTTTTGCAGTGTGTTTACCAATAGAGCAAGTTGCTTTAAATGATCGACACTGCTTTGCCTACTGTAAAATCACAGTTTTTGGGGGTCGTAACTGATGTCAAATCACTGAACTGTAGCACAAAAGCGTGTTAAGTTTGTTGAACAACATATAAACACATAAAAAGACAGTTTAAGGCGCAAACATACAGAAAACAATTTAAGAGAGACCACAAAAGGAAGGAAAAACAAAGATGAAAGAAAAGAGGAAAATAAAGGCAAGTGCTCCGTCCAGTGCCCCGTCTGTGGTGAGTGAACACCTGATATTTGATTTTCCACCCGATATGCCCCGTCCTTTCTGAACGACCCAAAGGTGCAGGTTTCAGATCAGTCCGTACACACGTGTCGTGTATGCACTGACCCTTGGACCAGCACTGGAGCCCATTCCACAGGCCGACCAACAACTTAAAGTCAAGCAAAACAAACTCAAATCAAAGCAACGGAAAGATTCAATGGTAAAGGCATGAGTTGAGTGTTACAAATGCGAAAGTTGTACTCGTGTGGTGTTGAAAGGGCCTTTCGAATGCATTTACCAAGAGCTGTTTTGGAGTCCATTTTAACTGCCCTAAATTTGCACCCCTCTTTGAGATTCAATGCCCGCTAAGCCACCCACTGTTGCTGAACCAGCACAAACGTTGTGAATTGGTTTTATTTGGGTTAAAACACATGCTACACATTATTTCCTGGCCTACCCGTACAGAGATGGAAAAATTAAAATCGTCATCATTTGTTACCCCCGAAAAACCTGTTTTCGAGTCTTTCTTATGTGGAACACAAATGAAGATATTTTGAGAAATCTCAGTGGTTCTGTGTCCATACGATGGAAGTCAATGGGAACCAACGTTATTCAAAATATCTTCTTTCGTGTTCTGCAGAAGAAAAAAGGCATACGGGTTTGGATCGACATGAGGGTGAATAAATGATGAAAAGTTTATTTATGGTTTAAAGGAGAAGTGTGTAATTTCAGCACCAACGAAGAGGCAAAATGGCAAGATTCTCTCAGTTTGGAAACGTATTTTCAATCAGTCAGTCAGATAATTCACTGCAGTTTTCAAATAAATAAATCTACAGACCCAGACTTTGACAGCGTTCACAAGTATGACCTCACAAGTTGCATTTTTGTGAAATCGTTGAAAGTAAAATGACGCACTTCCCCTTTAAGAAAATCTGGTTTTAAGAGCTCAACGTTCTGGTTTCTGATTAGACGAACATGCCCGGCATTTGGCTCGCTTTCTCCGTGCCGATCTGGAGTTTGGTGGGATGGGGGGGGGTCACTTACACGGAGATGTGGGTGAGGTGAGTCCACCATCGGGGGGCGTGCTGCTGGTTTTAGAGTCTGGCATAGGGAGGGGCACTGGACGCGCCACAGGGGGGGGTGGAGGAAGCAAGAAGGAGCCCGGCATTTTGCTCTGGCCGCCTCCGTTCGGCTGCAGACGACACAAATAGGGTGAGGAGGGCGGGCACAGCTGGCACCCCGCAAATGTCAAAACGAAAAATAAAGGATGGGGTGGTTGGCAGTGATGTCCTGGGAAACGACCAAAATGAATGTGGATGCATGTTCGCTTCTTGTGCGTGTGTGTTTGTGTGTTCACCACAGACGGGGCAGTGAGGGAGCTGCAAAGAAAATCAAGATGGAGGGTTTTCAGTAGAGACTGGGGAAGAGGAAATGGGAAGCATGGATGGAGAGGTGAGGTTCTGGTCTGTGAAATGACGTCGAAAGCCAAACCAGAGCTTGAAAAAACAAGGCACGTTTATGACGCTGTACCGATGGGTTTCGACATGTGGAGGTGGACAGAGAATTAAAGATTAACTCAAGATCAGACAAACACAAGATACAGAAATATGACAGAGTAGTCGGTCTCAAAGACAAGAAACAGACAGATTGTTTTCATCTTACAGAAACAGTTACTAAAGCCAAGATGTCACACAAGGATCTTGATACATTTTTATATTACTTTACTTATTTCTATCTTATACTTATTTATATAACTTATATTGTGTGTTGCACAACTGCAACACGAACAGAAAGCAGAAAGCAAACATTATTCCCCAGTAGGGGAGAAGCACTGGACTTCCCGTCCAGTGTGATGTCACTTCCGCTTACCTGACCGCTGGCCTGTCCTGATCCGTCGGCGCACACAAACTGCACAAACTCCTTGAGCGGGTCCTGCCCCGGGTGGTGGTGGTATCGGATGGTGGGGTGGGTGAAATACGGACTGGACTGCTGGATGATGGAGGGAGAGGGGAAGTGCAGAGAGGAAGCTGAGGCACGGGGACTTCCTGCTGACAAACAGAGAGAGAGAGAGTTAGTGATGTAGATGTCATACACATGCCAGAATATTAGCAGTGAGGGCAATGAGCTCATGCACTGATACAAGGGATGACATGAGATGACTGTGATTCATATACCGTACAGGAGAATTTGGTGTGCCAGTGGACAAAATGAGTTAGAAATTTGCAAAATATGAAATATTATAGTTAAAGTAAATATTCGTTTTTTATTATATAATACCAATTAACAATGGCACCCGTGTTTTGTATGTTTAATTTGTTTTATATTCAAACTTTAAGTTTTGATTCTCGCACGAACAGCAAATGTGATATCATACACACAAACACACACGCAACACAAAGGAATCACTGCTGCCATAAACATGAATCCAACTCTGAGAAGAACGTAATTGACCATCTGCAGAAAATGCCATTGACATAAAAATGTGTAGATTTAATCATCTTAATAAAGACATAAATACACAGGGGTTCTTGATCACTCGCTCGCAGTAAGAGCAACGTTAAGAGCGCGTCTCTTGTTTGGCGAGAGGAATGGGCCGGGATCTTTTCTCCTCAGGCCAAGCAGGTCTCCCAGCTGCCCGGGACAGTCTGCCAACTTCCAGAAGCTCCCTGTAACCCAGACGCTCCCAGCCAAAGCTCTGCCGTCCAGACTCTCCCTCCATTTCTTTCACTCTGTCATCATCCATCCCTTAATCCCATTAGGGAAAGAGATGCAGCCAAAGCTTCAAGATGGAGGCAAATGGTGCCACAAATTACCCCCATCCCCCCCAAACAGAACAACATAACCGCCGTAACACAAAACAACACACGACCACACAACAAGTCTGTCTGTCTGTCTACCTACATAACTCTCTCTCTGTCTGTCTTTCCATCTGTTCCGTCTATTTATTTGTCTGTCTGTCTGTCTATCCACCTAACCGTCTGTCTGTCTGCCCCTCTGTCTATCTATTTTTCTGTATATCTATGTCTGCCTGTCTGTCTATCTACATATCTGTCTAACTGCCTGTCTATATATTTGTTTGTCTGTCTGTCCTACCTACCTCCATACGCACCTATCTACCTGTCTGTCCATCTGTCTATCTGCCCATACATATATCCATTTGTCTATCTAGCTGTCTGTCTGTACATCTGTCTAACTCCCTGTCTATCTACCTAACTGTCCATCTGTCTATCTGCATGTTTATCTATCTGTCTGTCTGTCTATCGATCATCTATCTTTCTGTCTATGTTACTGTCTGTCTGTACATCTGTCTAACTGTCCACCTATCCACCTATCATCTGTCTGTCTGTCTGTCTATCTATCTTCGTCGTCGTCCGTCCGTCCGTCCATCTATCCATCTATCTGTCTGCTTGTCTGTTTATCTATTGAGTAAAGTGTTGTCATGTCTCAGTCTGAAAAGCAATATGTTCTATCGCTCGTATTCTGTTTGAGTCAATAAAAGATGCTTTGAAATTATTAAGAGACTTCAAAAACACCCTCGAAACACTTTGAACGTGTTAAAAAAAGCAAGAGACCAATCACATTGAAAGACAGACAGACTACACGACAAATCAACCTCGCACAGGGCAGAAGGTGGAGTGGGGGTGGTGGGGTCGAATGGTGAACGCTCCAAGCCGACATCCTTCGCCCAATGCGACTACAGCAAAAAAACACAAGCTCCCAAAACTTCGCCAACCCCACCGCGCGCTACGCTCTCGCCCGAGAGGCCTGAGGGAGCGGAAACAGGAGGGGGAGGGATGTGGAGGGGGTGGGAGGGTCTCTGAACTCTCACCTGGTCTCACACCTGCCAGCATGGGCAGCGGGTGATGGGTGAACGGCATGCGGGCAGACCTCGTATGGCCGGACAGAGCGTTGAAATCGAATTTCCCCGGCTTCTTAAGAGAACCAGGCGACGAGAGCCCTGGTGGGATGGGATCAACAAAATGGCAAAACAGAGATGTGGATTTAATTAATCAGGGATCTCCATCTATAAAAAAGAGCTTATCTACATGAGCAGCTACAGTTTTGCTGATGGTCATATCATTACATCTACTCTTGTCAACTTTGATGTCTAAACAGGTAGAGAGAAGCCAGTCAGTCAGGTCCAGAGTGCGAGCTTTGCTCTGAAGCGGTGGAGTAAGGAAAATGTGGGACAGGGTCTTAAAGACGGTCTGGATACGCTACAGGATTTGAATAGGATCTGGACAAGAGTCTGGTCTAGAAAGGGTCTCTCTTCAGCTTTGAGTAGGAAAAAATGACACCAAAAATAATCCAGTCAGGTCTTCTTGGAATTGCCAAATAAAGGTGTAGTGACAAGGAAATAAATATCACTATTGTTTTACGTCTTTGACATTTACTTGCACGCACAAATGTACGAGAAGCAGCGCTATATAAATAAAGCAATTCCACTGTACATCTCACTTGCTTTTCTGAAATCATTTGATCACTACTACATATAACAAAGTCTAAGCAAATACCATAAAATCACATTGTCATTTAACAATACAGTGAGAAGATTTACCATCACGTTTAAAATGACAAAACTCACAACACACAAAACAAAGAAGACAAAATCACAAACAGAGGTGGACAGTTAAGAAGTATCTGTACTCTTAAGTGTTTTCACTTTTTTACGTCACTACATTATGAAGCATAACAATACTTATAAACTTAAAAGTAAGAAAGATTTTTAATATTTATAAGTATTTAAAACATAAAATATAGTGGAGTAAAGTATGATATACGCTTTATAACCTAGTCAAGTAAACTTGCGAAAAAGTGCAGATACTTGAAAATGCACTTGAGTAAATAAAAAATGCTTCACTACTGTCCATCTCTACTCGCAAAAGTGATGCAACGCCAAACTACATGACGTCTGTTAAACAAGTTTACCGACTCAGATCGGCGTTTGTGGAGAATGCTTCTAAAAACGTGCCCCCGCATAAATAACGGCAAGCTACCGTAACTTAGCTTCTGCAAACCAGCGCTTGAAACGCATCAATAAATAAATGTACAAACAGCCACAAAAGCCCCTAAACAAAGTTTGTTTGGGGAACCAAATATGAGGCTTTCACCGGACACGAGAACCACACAAGCCGCTCTGTTTAAGTGACCCAAGACGACGGGGCGGAAAGCGTTGTGAGGGAGAAATTGAGGAATATGAAAGGAGAAAGTGTGCGCCGGGTCGCTCTTCTCATATTTAACAGAGCATTAACGTGTCCTCCTGATTCTGTAAAATGTCAAGCGGAGGCCGCAGGGTTGCTGGCTTGAGCTGTCGGGAGTTTGGCAAACGTATATGGAGGCTGAATATACGACGGGTTTACTCAGTGACCCAATAAACACAGCCAAACGTGTCGGTGGATGGACAGAAAAAGACTTTATGACCGGTTTTGAAGGAAATCATTATGAAAAGCTGTGATTTAAATACACATTTTAGGTTTAAAGACAGGGCCATTCCAAATGTTCGTTTCAAATGAGCTTTTCTAGATGTAATGTGACCAATTCAGTCCAGTGTCTGTTGTAAGGAGTAAGGAGTGACTGAGTAAGTCATCCAACAACAACGCGAAAGACAGACAGAATGACAAGACACATGAGAAATGTGAAAGCCAGAGGTTATGGAAATATTAAGTTGCGCTTGTTGTGTTGTTGTACATCTGTGAAATCGGATTGCTGAAAATGAAATTCACACTAAAAGAACGTGATTTTATGAAAATGAATAAAATGTATGTTTTTGCAAAAACCCTTTTTCATATCTCATCCTGCTGTGATTATATATACATAGAATTCAAAAATCTATGATGAAAAACTTTTGAATCGGGACCAATTCTCACTATTACTTTTGTCTCAATAAACTCATAATGTAGTTTCGGTATTGGGTAGGATTAAGGGATGTATAATAAAGAAATACAGAATAAAATAAAAATATGTGCTTTATAAACGCTGATATACAACCAATAAGCGAGTAGTTAATGATGAATTTGTGTACCTCAAATAAAGTTGAACCAAAATTGAGGTTAACGTTTTTGTTTTATGAAAGTCTGAAGGTAAATGTTTTTTCGGATTCTGAGAGCTTCCAACAATATTTCTACCAAATTTCAACCAAAAATATTGTTTCTATTTGTATTTATGTGCATAAAATGAAAACAGGAGAAACGGAGTTGCTCTCTATTACTTCAGACCTCAAAACGTCATATTCACTTTTAAGAAATATAACAGTAATACTTCTATATGTATTTAGGATACATTTTTTATGTTATTACTAAACGATAACTTACTAATGTGTGCAATGATTTAATAATGAAGATATAATTGCATAAGGCATAAATATTTCAAGTGTTTATTACTGCCAATACAGTCACGATGTGTAAATAAAGTATAATGAGATGCATGAGGTCACAATATAATAAATCTAAACATATGCATCTCTGTACGTGCCTGACAACATCGCCCAACAAGAGCCTTCGGTGTTAGCGCAGAAGTTTCTATGATCTCTCTCTCTCGCATGCGTATGTGTGTGTGTACCAGGATATAAGTCTTTATGTGTTACTTCTGTGTTCAGTGCCAGCCACGACACTCAGACTGGCAGCCAATCAAACGCTCCCGTGACCTTCTAGTCGCGCCACGCTAACAAGCTGGCGGCCGAACAAACCTTGACCTGTCAGAAAACAGCATACAACGCTCCCTCACACTACACACTCTTTCAAACAGACACACACACGTTCGCACATACACGTATCCGAGCATAAAAGAAATCCCAGCTTTACACACACACAGCTCGAATCCAACACAAGCGCTTGTGCCACGTCCTCACAGTGAATCACCGATCCTGATGGCCTGCCAAGAATTTTCCAGGACTGGAAAAGATTCAAATCATTTACGGCATCCTTTTAAGATTGCATAATTTACATACCGAGTATAAAAAGACATTTTCATAAAGGTGGAATGATTCGAAAATTCACACAAGAATGAAGAAAAGAACACATCCGTGTAGTCTAAACATATCCGTAAGGCCAAAGTGAAAGGAAAGTATCAGCGGGTTCACAAACCGACCGTGTAAGCAGGCAACACCAGATTTAATGATAAATGACATTGTCACCTTCCGGCGATGCCAAAGCCTCATTCAGGTAGTGAATCACCGTCGGAGCGTAAAGCAGTTCACACACTCCGAGCATCACCACCATCATCAACTTAACAGATGTCTTCTGTAACCCAGCGGCTACCGTCGCTGTCGACACATGGAGGTGCCATCTGGACGTGAGCTCTGGTGCCTGCAGACTGTGTGTGTGTGTGTTGAGGGGTGAGTGTAAATATATGTGTGCCTGTTGTGTATTCCCATGACACACGGAGCACCTGAGCATGCCGGCACTTTTGCTGGGATTTACACATGTTTCTCTAGATTAAGTGTGTGTGTGTTTACCATGACGTGGGCAGAGGTGTGTGTTTTACAAGAGGAGGCCCTTAAGGCCTGAAACACACAAGTACTCTGCGCGAGTACACAGACATGAGCCTGTGCATTAAAAGCACCATGATGGCCATTAAACATATGTGCCCACGGAGGACATCGAGGTGGTTGTGCGCCGATACCAAATTTCTCCACCGATACTGATAGATTATACAGTGTTGTCTGCCGATACCGATTTTCTGAAATGTTATTTATTCATATAATGAATATTTATATTGAATATCAAACTGATATATCGGCCCTCATCATCATCAGTTTTTCACTGACAAAATTGCTTGTGTCGACCGATACCGATTGTTGGCCGATATATCGGTGAAGTTTATCAAATAAAATGACAGCTTGAATATTTTTTTAAAACAATGAAAATTAGAAATGTTGCCTTAGCAATAAAGTGAATTAAGTTTAAGTTGAGGTGCTAAAATTATTAACTGACGATAAATAAAAACTAAACTAAAACGGAAAGAAACAAATTAAAATTATATAGCAATATAAAAAATAAACAGATACATAAAACGTTTGAAAAGCACATAACAAAATAGCAAAAGATTTAACAAAATGTACATAAAAATACAACTTACACCGTGTCTACACCGGCGACCGGCGCAATGCGACACGACAAAAGACATTAGAATCCACACTGGATGCAGCGCGGCACGACGCAACAAACCCATTAAGAACAAGCAGGTTGTCATGTCGCATCGCACCTGTCGCGTCCGGTGTAGACACGGCGTTAACACAAAACGAATATGCTTTTTTATGAACCCATGACTCACATATTAGAAACTGGACGATAAATGAGAAACAATGTATAGCTGAGCCTTATTTCATCCTATAGAAACAGAGTGAATTGTGAAAAGTGACCAATATATAATTCGTTGACCAAGAATTCTCTTTCGCAAACGTTTTCTCAAATTTCTCAAAAAAGTTAAAATAACATTCTTGCAGTAACATTGAAAAGTAGTAATGCAGTTTATTACTATTATACTATATTTATTACTAAGTGTTTTCAATATTCAGAAATTACATATTTTTCTTAAAAAAGGTATTAGAAATAGAGGGCTGCATGCGATTTGGATGACATCACACTTGCATTGTATATTTTGGGGACCGGTTTATGTTTGAGATCTCATAAGACACACAACACATGCACACACACACACTTCTAATCGCTCCTGTAATATTCCAGAAAGATGATTTTAGATGTATGAAAGAAAATAAAAGCACAGGAGAAAACAAACCCACCAGCAAACAGCAAATCAGATGGACGGAATGACGTGTGTGATGCATCAGATGTTGAAATGACATTGAGAGAGATAAACGCATACACAACACAGCTGTCCATGTGTACAGTGTGTGTGACACATACATATATACTGTGATATATAATATATATATATATAAATAAGAGGGTAATGTGTTCTAACCATGGTAAGGAAACTGCACGCCTTCGTTTTCATGTTTAATCTTCCTCTCCTGCATACTGGCCAAATGGTGCTGCACTGAAAAACCCAAACAAGGAAGAGAAGAATAGTGTTAACAATCAAACAGAAAGACAAAGAGAGAGAGAGACGGGGTATTCTTGGAAGGTTGGAGAGAACTTGAGACCCCCGCACATAAGCACTACGCACTAGAGGTCTTCACAGAGGACCCGTACTATATTTAAGCCGGGTCTGGGTCCAAATGCTATATCTTCGGGTGCCGGGTCTATTTAATATTTTTTATAATACCCGAGTCGATTAAAATTCAGCACAGTTTGTGTTTTGTATCTTAGTTTCAACTGGTTAAATGAGGTGGAAAAAAACAAGCAGTGACAACGTGACTTTAACGATTGATGATTGGCTCTTTTATTTAGAAGGCGGGACTTACTCCACCATCGCGCACATTGCAACTTATCCCATTTCATTTTTATTATTGATATAAATTAAGCGTCTTGTTATATCGTAAATTGTTGTTCAGACTCGGATCAGTGAACATAGATAATAGCGAAGTAATGCTGCTCGTTCAATCAGAAAGAAAGGAATAACATGGATACCACATTGGCAATGAATTCGGTACGAGGGAGTAACGTAAGTCGGTAAGACAAAAACAAAAATTTTGTTAAAACATGTTTAATGGCTTAACAGCAGTTTCTACCCATTTCTACCTCACCTATAAACAGCGGTCTTGCTAGTTTATAATAAAAACAATAAAGAAAAATGTCTCTTTGTTCACTCACTGGGTGCTGCTATCCTTCAGTGTGAATATTGTTCAGAGGTGAGTCCTAATTCAATCCTATTTGACTCTAATTTAAACAAAATATACAAACTATTACACAGAGAACAAGGAGCCAATGAGAGGAGCCAGAGAGGAGAGGGGCGGGGTCATGTGACTCTACCTGCATCAACGTCATTGGGCCATCCGCTGGGTTGAGATGCTCCTGGGGCGGGAGAACGACCCGAATAGAAGACATCATCCACCGGGCTCTCCATTTCACTGTCATCAATTGACTTACGCTTGTTGGAACTGAGAGAGAGAGAGAGAGAGAGAGAGAGCGAGAGAGAGAGAAAGAGAGAGAGATATGGAGAGAGAGAGACGGAGAGAGAGAGAGGGAGGGAGAGAGAGGGGGAGAGAGACAGAGAGAGAGAGACAGAGAGAGAGAGAGAGAGAGAGACAGAGAGAGAGAGAGAGAGACAGAGAGAGAGAGAGAGAGAGAGAGAGAGAGAGAGGGAGAGAGAGAGAGAGAGAGACGGAGAGTGAGAGAGAGAGACAGAGAGAGAGAGAGAGAGAGACGGAGAGAGAGAGAGAGAGAGAGAGAGAGATAGAGGGAGAGAGAGCGAGAGAGATTATATATATATAAAACATGACATATTTTGATGAATTATATATTATCTTATATAATCAAAATGTACACTAAATACAGTATATATTAGTATAGATTGACATTTGGTTGATTTTGAGCGTTGTGTTTCGGCATTAACAAAATCTGGAAATATAACAAACAGTAGGCATTATAACTGTTTGAGTGCTTCTTAAAATTGAACAAAAATTGCTTCTTTATATAACCATATGATAATAAATGAAAACTACTATAATAAATGTAATCATTTTCTCTTTAATATTTAACAGAGAAAAGAAGTTTAAATTATTGTTACGACTGGCATGAGCTTGGGATTTGAATCTATTATGACAGATCTGTACATTAGGTCAAATGAAGCATTAGATGAGTAAAGTCAGTGCAGAGATGGACAGCAGCGAAAGAGAAGAGAGCAGGTGATGTGCGGTACCTCCGCGGGAGACTGGCATACAACTCCATCTCAGCCCTGCAGCGTTTGACACGAGAGGGGGAAAGAACGGGAAAAGAGAGAGACAAAAACAATGAAAAAGACAAGAGCAAAGAAGTGAACAATGAGGAGCGGTAGATAGACACAAATATAGACGACTTTCATGATGGGCAACGAGGAAGGAAAGCTTTCTTACATGCTAGAAGAGATACAGATTTAAAGCAGTCCAATGTGTGTGAGAGTTATATTAGTTTAGAGAAAGGACGAACAGTTCATCCGTGCGTGTGTGTTGTACCTGGTGGATGGTGTGGACGTTATGGAGCGGCGACCCAGGTTGATGTTGTAATATCCCGGACTGTCAAGATCGGCCAGAGAGAAGTTTGGTCCGCTCGCCGTGGCAACTGGTGCTAAATTAGACACAGACCGAGTCCATCCCATCATGCATCACCATCACAACACAACACATTCCTTAAATCTATAAACACGCCTGTTGTCAGAATCCAACGGTACGTTTTCAAGTGTGTTTTTAATTATTGTGAGGCTCAAACGCAAAACTGGATTTGTGAAGTGAAATCGGGATTCGGGCTGATGAGGACACTCACTCTGTGACACACGGACCAGCTCAGCCACGTTCCACACGCCTGACGTCACAAAGCAGTCCTGGAAACTCAAGTGCCCTGAAAAAGACCAACTAGAAGTGAAAACAAGTTTTCGAGTCACCGTGCAAATGAGGTTACGGTGGATTTGTTTTTTTCTCTATATCTACGAGGCCGTGTTTAATACGCATGTCATTTGTCTCAAACATTAAGTGAAATCTTAAAGGTGTTGAGCGATTGGACAGTGCAAGGATTACACCCCTGCGCATCCCTGGAGGAATTCGCCTAGCCACGAAGGATGGATGTGCAAACTGAGCTCTCGAGAAAATCATTCAACGCGGATTTGCTTCTAGAGCAAGTCATGATGCAAGATATAACAGAGCAGATGAGACCTTTAGATTATGCGAATTTTCCGGCAATCCGCGCCTTTGTTGTTATGCGGTAGAGGCTGTTTAAGCATATTCGCATTTAAAAGCATCCACTGCGTTTTTTATTTATGATTCACGAAAATGTGCACAACACTATGAAACAGAAATACATTGGAAATAAGTAGAAATGATTAAATACAATGAGGATTAGAAAACTACAAATAAAACCGGCTATGTTTTGATCATCGCTCTAGACGGACGTGTGATGGCAGATGCTGATTTTTAAAGCAGATGCTGTGTTCTTTCATTTGATTTCTTATACTATATTTGTAAAAGAAATATTGAAGTTTTATTATTCAAATAATATGATATATATTAACTGGATTGTCACAATATTAGTCATCTCTTCTCTTTTTGTTGAAACTTTTATCTTGGTATTAGCACCTATTGTATTGTATTATTCCTCGTGTACGAGGCTTATCGCTCCTTGAACTCTGTGTAAATCTCTTTGGATAAAAGCATCTGCTAAATGACTCAATGTAAATGTTGGCATCACCGTTAATAATGTTCACAAAATTATAATGTTCCAAGGATCTTCAATAAAATGCAATTATTGTCAGTACCGGAAACTTAAAATTAAACACAGGTGGGAAAAGAGTATATTTCACACAAAAATGAAATCTCCCATCTCTTACTCATCCTCTTGTCATTTCACACCTGTATGACTTTTTGTAGAACACAAAAGAAGATGTTTTGAAGAAAGTTGGTAACTGAAAAGCACCGGTCGCCATTCACTTCGATTTGGTGGACACGAAACCAATGAAAGTGAATGTGTGCCGGTTAACAACATTCTTCGAAATATCTTCTTTTGAGTACTGTGACAAAAACAAAGAAAGTCATACAGGTACGACATGACAGTGGGTGAGTAAATGATGACAAATTGTTTATCTCAATTCAAGCTTAGAGCATGGCGCTAACATCGGCAAGGTCATGGGTTTCATCCCAGGATTGCACAAAAAATGTATAGGATAATGCTTTGGATAAAAGCATCTGCCAAATGCATAAATGTAAATGTCTATTCTGTGATGCGAGTGAAATTGTGGGCTCCCAAGAATTTCTATAATCTTAAACAGGCCGAAAAAAGGTTGGAAACCCCTGTGCTACACTAACAAATAAAAATACATATTTGCTCCTCCGACCTGTCAAACACACACACGCACGAAAAACAAACTTGTGCGATTGTCATAAAAAGGCCAGGAGTTTATAATTACAGTAATCAGCTGGCATATGTTCTCCGTCTCAAAAGAATAACAGTCTAACCCATGCTTGCGGTTAAATTCCACACTGCGGCCTCACATCTCACTTAAAACTTAATGAGCACACTAAAAATGCTTTATGTCACACAAAGCGAGTGTGTGTACAGCTGAAGAGCGCGTGTGGTACACTGCGTACAAATATACAAACGCATCTGTGTGTTTTACTGGCACATCGCTTGTGTGTGTGTGTGTGGACAGAACGGGCCGCGGTTACACATCCGTAGTACCGGCTAAGGTCAGTGCGTGTGTATTTTGTGTGTGCGCGCGCCAGTTAACCGCAGCGAGGACGACGCATGAGCCCCGCGCCGCAGCCATGTGGTTCCCATCAGCCAATCACGTCAGAGTGATTTATGAGCGTTCCACCGCTCTCTGTCACAGGCGACCCGGCTATAATAAACTTGCATGGAAACGGCTTTCCCTCGTGCTCTGTGTTTGTGGTAAGCGACAGCCTGGCTGTGCATGTGACCTTAACAGCGTAAATAAAATGTCTTACGATAGAGTCGTCCAGGGGAGAGCGCGGATCGCCCACAGTTCCATCTGTTAACTGGCGGGCGCGGTGGATAAATGCCGGCTGATCTGAGTGGGGATTTCGTCGCGCTTTTGTTGCCAGTGCTAATCGAGGGCTGTTCACTCATGGCTGAGACTGAAAACGTCAAATGTGAACAAAGTCTGATGAAAATTAATTTCTCTTTCTATAGTCATTATATGGTTCAATGGAAATGTTTTTAGGGGCCATTCACATTTTGCATCTACACCTGCACGAAAAACGCGAGCCGAGCCGCTTTCTCTTGTCATGGTGGATTCACACGGTACGCGTCAGTCACGATCTAATACAATGCAAAACGTGGCCGTTTCAATGGCGGTGCGCAAGCGGTGCTCGTGCATCTGAAATCCTGCAACTTCCACGTGCACCGCTCTTTGCAGCATGCGCAGCTGAGGATACAAATATTTTATCTTATTGTGAACGGAAACACTGTGTACCGTGTGAATCCACCATTACATGACCCGTGTAGGACTCTGAAAAGTCGAAATATTTCCATCTTGATCCGAGAAAAATGCACCAGTTGATTGATGCTTTTTATTAAGAACTACTTCTTGACAATATCAGACAGTAAAAACATTTTTGTTTCTGATCTTTATTTATTTTTTTAAAGTTTCGGTGTAGGAAATTTAGCGACATCTAGTGGTGAGGTTGCGATCTGCAATCAACGGCTCAATCTACAGCTCCCTTTCCAAGCAATACGCAAGCCGACACAAGACTAAGATGTTGTCAGGTTTTCACTTCTTTGCGAAAGAAATAACATATTTCCGAAACGTGGACAGTTTGTCCGTTTAGGGCAAATTCCATGTAAGGGGAACTGCGGTGTGTGTAGATAGAAATAGGTCATTCTAAGAAAATAAAAGCATAACGCTTCATTATGTAAGGTCTTTGTACACCTCTAAAGACATAGTTAGGTATATTATATTCCATTTCTGCTAATAAATCCTCTAAAAAATGACACATTGGGCGTTTAAGAAAGAAACAGCTGGCATCCATTGGTTTTAAAAGAAGTGTGCTTGGTGACGTCATCCCAAAATGTTTTCTTTTTTCTCCGTAATGCATGTGAGACGTGAATTATTTTAAGTTCATACATTAAAGTGTGATGAGGATGCGTGCACGTGTGATTTACTCACCATTGGGCGGAGGCTTAATGTCTGCCTCTCCTTGTTGGTTGGAGTTGTCCGATTGTCCAGATTCTGCAAACAGGACAGGAAAGAAGAGAGCGAAGAAAGAGGGGAGACAGAAAGAGGGACCCGATTAAACACAGGACAGAACACGTTGGCTGTGTCGAGTAGATTGGAATCTGAATCAATTAGCAGATGAACGTTTTCACTTTTCTCGTCCGGCACGTATTCACTGTACGACAACAACTGGAAACAAGACATGCAAACGTGCGTTCTGTTGGTGTTAGGTAGTAATGGCTTTATTAAAACGTTCAAATTCTAAACAAATCTCTACACCTAAGAATTGAACGCCACCAACAGCTTGTTGGTAGACGTATGCTTTTATCTCCGTTATATAAATGATCTGGATTAAAATTTCAGCTAGCGAACCAGAAAATGGGTTTAGAAATTGGCATTAAAACTCTGTTATTTAGATGTACAATAAAAAGCCCAAAAGCTATATCTGTGAACCAGATTTGGACCAAGACTTATGGGAAGGCTCTTGTTGCACAGTGGCAACACTTTGGCGGGTTTCGTTGGAAAAATAAAAAAATAAATGTATATTATTGTATGCCACAAAAAAGACCATAAAACAAGATCTTTATAACACCAGCGTAGAACAACGTGCATTTCCAAAATACAGCCGATCTTGTGCATAGGTTAAACCGTCCACATGGTGACATGACATTGTGTCATTTAATAGAAAACATAGAAATAATAACACGCTTTCACTCGTCGCGGATCGAAACACATCTGGACGGGCCACAGTTTCAGTCTATTTAACAGAGGGCTAACAGACTTCTTGAATCGTGTCTTTTTTCGTCGTGACAAAGTAAAAACAAGTTGTCATTGTTCATTTCAAGACCCACTGCTATTACACTGCTAATCTAAAATCTATAAATCTGTTAAGCATACGATCACGAGCGGCGTGCTGTAACTCAACTCTGTCGTTGAGCTCACAGACATGGACATAAGCTGGTGTACAGCCATCCAGTTGTTTGGACAATGTCTCTTTAGGCTTTTCATCTTAGAAAATATAGCGATGTTGGAGAGAGACCAGACCCCTGCGGGTGTTTGAATTGGCTGAGAACGACTATCCACCTTTTTTTCTATATGCACCAAGCTAACTATAGAGCTTTACCAGGCGACTACAGCCTCTGTCTGCGTTGTTGTTGTTTTTGAAGTTACATGACCTCTTTTACGTCAGATTCGTGCCATGTTTCAAAGCACAACAACAAATGACCACATTGAACATCAGCACTTGCTGTCATCAGCCAAAAGTGTCGCTATATAATTTAAAAGACAAATAACAGGACCCCCCATCCCGTTCCTCTGTTTTCTCTCCCGCACCACCTCATTCACTTTCTGCTGTTGTTCGATGGGATCCTGGCAGCCATTTTAGCGCTTGGCAGCCATCTTAGCATTGGCGGTAGCAGAGCATTCCTGCTAGCTTACAAAGCACCCACACACAGACGCAGTCCTCTCAGAGAGAAACACACGCTAAGCTAAAAGCCTCACAAATTAAGGGTATTTTCAGCCGTGTGTGCTAAATGCTAATTGAGGAAAACATAAAATCGCTGGTTGTCGCTGTCGTTCACGCCGCACACGGTGCTATTATAATAGTTTGAGGCGCTGGTTAATCCAGTTTTATTTTTTGCTGTGATTTCAGAAAATCTGGGACACTTGTTGCGACTTATTTGAATGTAAAAATGTGTCACAATTCACCTACAATTTATGGATTATGCACACCTTAACTCATAGCTATGATAACCCAAGTTATTTTAAAGAATAGTATTACCGTCATGATAGTTTCAGAAAAATATAGTAGGCTATGTATTTTTTAAACATTGTGATAATGTTAGTGTTAAATATATTATAAGATCTTTCCACCAGACAGTGTGAAGTACAAAATATATTTTAGTTAACTGGATAATTTTTTATAAACATTTGAATTGTTTTTTATATTCACAGATGGCACAGCATTCGCCCTTTCTAAAAGCAAATACATTCCCTCTATATTACCTTTCAATATATAAAATCTTTGAATATGAGAATATATAGAATAATGCACAGAAATAAATAGGATCATATATTTTTAGAATATTTTATTATTTTCTCATTATTATTATATATATATATATATATATGTGTATAATGGTGTGACAGCAACAAACTGTTAATAATATATTATTTTATATTTTTAATATTTATGATATAAACGAGCATAAGATAGTTTCATTTTCAACTAAACCATACATATGTACTAGGTGTGACACAGGAAAAAAATCAGTTTTAAGCTATCAGATATTATATATATAAATAATAAGTCAAAATAATTTAAATTATAAAAAGTTCAAACTTTTTGCCGTCACACAAAAGGACACATCTATTTATTTGACAACTAACAATATATTTGTGTACACACTTGGAAGTAATTGAAGTATTATTCAATATTTTGCATGATTCCCATATATTTTCGTTTTCTGTAGGCACTGTGCCCTTTTATGGTGATTTTATTGCATCGTAGTTAAGATTACGTGCAAAACTGCCATCTAGCGGTTTGGAAATATCATCATCTTCCGGAGAAATCTCGGATGACCTCCAATCCAATTACATGGCACATTAGTGAAGCTCACTACGCAGAACTGGACGTCAATGACTGAGCGAGGGCCGCGCTATTGGGCAGAGACAAAGCTCGGATGAGCAGGGGGCCAGATCATCAAAACTTCAACACACAAAGGAGAGCCTGTCCATTATTAGAGCACAGTCTCCATCCTATGGAGGCCAATCAATTCTGTTATCTGCATGCAACCACACACACACACGCTAGTGCATCCAATAACGCTCATGCTAATCCTTATCTACCCGGAACACGCTGTCGAAGGACCCCTGCCCTGGACACAACCATGCCAAAGATACCGGGCGACACACACACGGTGTGTCGGTTGGTTTTCAACACAAAAGTGTCTTCACATTGCTAAAACACTTCATGAGGTTGAAGAACGGGCTACAGCAAGCGGCGTTCGTATACACATGCATTTCTTGAAGGACTACACGTAGCCTAATTGACTCATTTAGCATGCACATATTCATAAATAACTGCGCTCGTGAGAGCTAAAACACATTTGTTATTATAATCACTCTTTTGGATTATTCTGCCTTGTAGATGTGAACTAAATATGCTTGTTTGTGGTTGTGTAGATTGAACGTCGCGATCCAAGTCCGATACAAGGTCATCCGTTAAATGTCTGCAATGATCAATTGATTTCTGCCAAAACCAAGTTGAATTAATATCAGAGACTTAGGAGAAGAGTTTTTTTATCAGGTTTGTTTTGGCTATTTGTAGCGACATCGTTCACTCGCTTAATCTTATTTTAATAATCCAAAGAACCAACTACAGAGAATTTACAAATGCGCAAACGTGCACGCGCTCGCCAGATGTACGCATACAAAAGTAGTATTACATTTTGATAAAAGTTTGACAAAACGTTACACATACGAAACTTGTGTTGAGTAAATGGAGTAACTGCTAACTCTGTCTGTTTTAGTCGAATGTTAGATCCCTGCTTTTAAACGTCACGGCTTATGATGACAAACACATGAAAAACGTGTACGGCATAAAATAGTGCCAAAAACCCAGTGCACGCCTCCACACCTTATACACACACGAGCTGCAGCGCTGAATGAAGAGGCAGCACAGCCTTTCCAATTGGGTTTTCCTTAAGAGGTTTATCGGTATGTTGCTAAACATTCTGACCTTTTTTTTAATCCGTAATGCGCTTAAAATGTTCCAAACCCTCTTAATCCCCACGGCGATCCCACACAGATGTTCTCTGAGCTGTTTTATTGGACTTTATTTGATAATTTGCACCCCCCCCAACCATCACTTATTTATTCATTTCCTATCTTATGAAAGCACACGCCGCCCTGCGCCCGCCTGCGCCCCCTCAGCTCTGAGTTTCCCAGCAGCCCCTACAGCCAAGAAAATCGGGAGGATTTTTATTTCTAAAGGGGTGTATACCTGCGCCGGACCCCCCCCCCCCGGCGGTGGCTTATGCATGTGTGTTTTTTAGATTAATATGTATGTAGTTGCTCAGGGGATATAAAAAAAGAG